>NW_011365513.1:0-15968 GCF_000735185.1 Notothenia coriiceps | reverse complement strand
AGAAAATAAAGAACTTTATCACAATATTCTAATTTTCTGAGACAGTCCATATACAGTCTATGGTTGTAACGGAATACATGTAACGGCGCTACGTATCAGAATACAAAAATCTAGTCGGCTAACTGTATTTAGCTGGCGTTACATTTGAAAAACGAGTAATCTGATTACAGTTACTTTCGTAAACCTGAAGCGAATACCTTTTGGAATACTTATTGGAATTATTGGTGGAAAAGTTTCCTCACAAAATGTAATATGCATTACCGGCAGAACTTTGTGCACACTGCACAGCGCTGCAGCATGTCTGAGAAAGAGAGAGGTGCAGCGTGTCTGGGAGGTCCCGCCCCCGCACGCAGATGAGAGTTAGACATCTTTTTTAAAATATATTGAAAGTTAGAAACGGAGATGGTTAGATAAAATGTGCAAGATAACGTTTATGTAGCATTTATTTATTGTCGAAATTATGACATTTCATAACGGGATCAAATCAAAGTGAATGGCCTGCTGCTGCTGAATGCATGGGGCAAGTGACTGGAAAAAGTTTTAAAAGTTATTACATCGTTTCAGATAATAAATAATAATGATAATTCATTCTATTTAGGGGCGCCTTTCAAAGCACCCAAGGACACCTTACAATTCATAACATATTCCAAGGAAAGGTNCACATGCTCCCGAAAATTGTTGACGATTTTGTTGAGGGAAGGTTACAGTTCTGCAGTAAATATCTCAGCATTTTAAAACCAAAATAAACTGCCTTATTTTAAATAAGGCAGTTTATTTTGGTTTTAAAATGCTGAGATATTTACTGCAGAACTGTAACCTTCCCTCAACAAAATCGTCAACAATTTTCGGGAGCATGTGGGCAAAGTAGAATGTGCGCAGCCTTATGATATGCCTTCAGACTGTCCATTGCTTTTCCATCTATTGCCATGGATTGAACGAAGTAGGAGCAAATTTTGCTGTACGTTATGCTGGGCCACGTCGTCATGTTATCCTCCCAGTTTTGCACTGAATTCGGGTGGGGGAGAGTAACGCCATCTCCAGTCAAAGAAGTAGAATCGTGTTCCCAAGCTAGCATCACTGTTAGCATCGAAATCGCTGTGTTTACACCAGTGCCCGTCTGACTGTTTACACCGTTACAGACGCTGTGCAAAAGACTAACGGCGGAAATGAAGTGCATTTGTGTAGGGTTATGGCGCTACCCGTGGTTTGTCGCGTAAACTTGTCTATACCGTGTAACTGTCACGTTTTGAAGGGACAAAACCGTGACGGCCCCGTCTCAGGTCGACTATTTTCATTTCCTCGCTCCTCGGTCCTCGGTCTCACCGGAAGTTGATTTGTCTGCGCCGTCTTGAGTACCGTCCCATGGCTCTTATTTCTGCCGGAGGACCGAGGATCGAGGAGGAGCGATAATCCGAGGAACCACCAGTCCATCCTCTGATGAAATCCTCAGATACTCGCCCCGCCCCCTTACTGTGTATCGCTCACTGATTGGACGATGCAGCGCATGCACTGATCTGATGCTTCTTGACATGAGAGCCGTTTCCCAGCGGAGTGAAGAAAATACGTGAAACTCACTGGAGTCACTCCTCAGTTTATACTGTGTTTTGTTTCAATTCATGTATCATTTAGTTACAAATATGTGATATATCTGAACAACAAAGTGGTCAAAAATCATTTTATTCATTTATTGGAAACATTTTCATGATCGCTTTTTTCGTTTTACATTTTCATTTATTGTCATTTCCATTCAGTCAGTCAGTCAGTCATTAAGTGCTATTAAAATGTTAATGTGCTACATATCCACACAAACAAACACAGTGTGCAATCCAATGAATGTTAATCTAAATGGGTTTTGATAGATAATATGTCTCTTTCTTCTCTCAATTATTTTATTTCTATTGTGCACTCTAATCAATATTAATCAAACTATTGTTCGTTTATACATTTTAAGAATGGCGTTTATCTTTTTTGAGAATGAGTTCTTATTTTATTTTATTTATTGGGGTCTACAACAGATGATACAAATGTTTGTGTTAGTAAATGTGTGGCGGGGGTGTTTGTGAAAACAACGGGGACAGAGCATGGGACAGAGCTGGCTGCTGTCAGACGATGCGGCGTCATCACAAACGGACGTCGCTTCACGTGACGCTCCGGAGGAAAGGACGTCCCATTGCTCTTAAAACTCATTTCCCTGCTTCTCGTGGTTTCCTTGCGTCCCTCCATGCTTCCCTGGTGGGAGGGACTAAACGCAGGGAAACGACGCAAGTGAGGGAAGCAAGGATTTAATTTAACCGACCTGAGACGGGGCCCTATTCACGTCTCCCATCATGGTAAATCGTCACATGTTCACGTCTTACCGTGAGACCGGGTTGGATGTAACACTCCACATAAGGATAATTTGACCTGTCACATTTGATGACTTCCTTCAGTGATTTATTGCTCTGACAAATTGCTCCCTGTTTTTCAGCAGTGTATTGCTTTACTTTCTCTGACTGGTATAACCTGTCTTTGTTAGCTGCAGTGCACCGGAGCAGTCAGACAGTCTGTGCTTTGCTCAAGGGCACATTAGAAGCTTAACAATTCAGCGTTACTAATCTCACGTGGGAGAATTCAGTTATCGATTTAGGTCACAGTCATTGAGAACCAGACCAAAAAAGTTCCCATACTGTCATGATAGCATCTGAGGTTAACCGTTAGACCTATGTAAACTGACAGTGTCAAGGTGAGGTGTCATAGTGATTTAGGAGCTTAACATTTCAAAAGTCTGGTTGGTGTAGGACCGAATACTGAAAAGAAGTCTAAAAAACGAAGTTAACACAAAAGTATCATAGCAGATTAACAAATGAAGAAATGAACATGAACTAGTAGTTCTTCTTTTGAGACAGTGAAACACTTACAATTCATTTTTCTAAATAGTGAAACATTATCGTGAACTAATTAACTTTCATCTTTGTCAACTGAACTTCACACCAGCTCCTGTCAAGTGTGAACTTGTATTTTAATGGTCTTATTGTTTTATTAGCCTAGAAAGTGAGAAAACATCTGGAAAAATGTCATAAGACAAATGCAGAACCATAACACAGCAAGTCACTTTTAGTCACAGATACAATGAATGTATTACAACTGTTTGATTGTTTCTGGGTTTTTTTAAACAATACATTCAATTATAAGAAATACAAAATAATTGAGAGAAACACAAGAGATCTTTGCACGTTTCTTGTGTGGAGGAGAACAAGTCGTAACATGTCCAGTCACACGACGAGAAGGAGAAGAGGAGGAGGAGACAAGGAGAAAGTGAAGAAATGTGAACTTAAAGATAAGACTTAATTGACAGGAGGTAATCCCTGAGAGAGGGGAGTTAGAGAACTTTCAAACGTGAAAGTGATAAAGATATGTTCGAAGAGTGGGATAGTGGTTGGATAGGGGCAGTACACAGTATGTTTGTATTGCAGAGGAGTCACATTGTAACCTATCAATCATTCATACCCAAACCTACTGACAAGGAACGCCAAAGTTATAACGTATATTAATAATTTGCTTAACCAATAGTTTACTTGCAAGTAATAGTTTTGCGTTACTTGGGGAAAACAGCAGGGGAGTGTTAAATGAAGAGGCATTTTCAAAGATGCACTAAGTACAGTGCAGATCTCTGCTAGGGGGATGAGTTGAATATCTCTGAACAGTCCCACCCGGCTCCTTTAAATTAAATATGGTGGTTTAACAGGGATTTATTCATATCAAGCCTAATTTCAGTGGGTCAACATCGTTAAACTTTTTTATGTATGTACGTTTTTAAGCAAGAGCAAATACCAAATTGTGTCCACCAAAAAACCAGCTATGCTGTTATCCTGAAATGCTTTTTGATTACTAGAAGAAGTGGATGAGAGAGAGTGTAAAACTTAAAAAAAGAAAAATATTTATCGAACATAGTTAATCACCGCAATCATGAGAGGTCCTTGACCGTGCACTACACATATTGGGTAGATGGGTCTGGTATATGAGATTAGACTGAACGATTCACACACTTTGTATCTCTGTTAAACACACATTACTAAAGAATAGAAGAAAAAAGCATCAGAATAGAAGTTGATTTCAAATGTTTTTTGGGTAGTGTGTGACAATTAAATTGGTTTAGATGAGATAAAAGCAGTTGTTGAGGATTTTCTTGCGGATAAAACCCTGTTAGGACGTGTTCAGACTCAATCCATCACTGCCATGAATGAAGCTTTTATGTTGGACATGTGAAGTTTGAAACTAGTGGAGCACTTGTTAATGGTGGCAAATGTTCAGTGTGTCTGGATACTAAACACCTGCTGAAAGTATATATGGCAGGAAGATTAATACAAGATTACCTCGGGGGAAACCCTTTTGTGAAGTGAAGTCTGACACTAAAATGGTACGCCAGAAGGAAGAGTCCTATCGTGTTTTGATTTATTGCATGTTGGAGGAAATGAAGAGAGGACTTGGGCGGTCTGACAGAAACATTGAGTTCTTAATAAAGACTATTCAGACTGTTAGAGACCCACTTTATGTGGTATCCCCTCCCCACTATCATTTTGTATGAATAATGTTTTAAAAAGGACATAATAAGTGAGATTTATGAGAAGTGAGAACCTAACTCTAAGGTAGATTTGGTGGCTTCACTTGTTTTGCAATGTTCAGACTGGTGTTTCTATTATTATAAAAGGAGATTCAATAACCGAAATACTTTATGACTCGATGACGATACGTTTAATTGAAAGGCTGCGTTTTATGGTTCCTAATAAACTGACACTGTGCATAACCAATTTATTTTTCCACATAACTTCACTTCCCCCCAGAGGGAGTTTTCTCTCCCACACACTCCCCCTCTGCATGAAACATCTCCATTGGACTCCTTTGTTTACTTCTGTAACATGGTGACATCATTACGTTGACATCACTGGGGGACATCTATAAGCGGTTGACCAATCACAACAGGCGCAACAGCGGTAATTAAAGTTTAAAAGTCTCAAAAATGCTACAACTGCTGTCACAAACTGGATGAATGTGAAGTATTTTGTTAAAGGAGGATGAAAGCGTAATTAAGGAGCACTATTGGAGTGACTTTGATGGTTATTGGACTCAGAATTCATTTATTTGGATTCCCGCTGTATGAAGAAATTAAAGGACGGCGCAAGTGGATCCAATTCACAAAGGGATTAAACTGTTTAAAACACATGCTCAAAGTAAGCCGGATTTTGCCGATGTGTTTATGTGGATTCAAAAGTTGTAAATAATCTACAAAATGGAAGAGACCGATCTGATCGGAGCAACTGTGACAAATAATCCAACTGAAACCGGCATGGACAATGACTATGTTTTAAAAATGCGCTTATACAGAAAAGCCCGGTTTGGACACTTTACAGGCAGAAGAAACATTTCTATTAAAGAAAGAATTATAAATTTCTGTCTTTTTATGCCTATAGCTACTAACTTGAATTTTTATTCAAACGAATCAATTATTTTTTATATTTTATTGTAATTTAGAGACAAGGCTTTTGGTGACAATCATGTATTGCATTAGAATTATATGTAAAGAAAATATAGAAAGAAAAAAATTGTAAATATGATATTTGGCCTCAAATCATCTGAGGCCTGGCGCCCCCCCTGCGATCGTTTGGCGCGCCCCCCAGGTTGGGAACTACTGCTCTAGTGGGATAAATGCACACAGAGAGGATGGTTGGATCAGCATCACAACGCTCTTTTGTATGACACTTCCTGACATGCAGCACACATCAAAGCTCAGGATAGAAAGGTGTGAGGTTTAGGAGATGTACTGTTCAATATAAGCAGAGAGTATTGCTAAGCCAATTACTTTATATAAATCATAATTGATAGAAGTGTGGAGGAATAACGGCAACAAGTAGACACACGTCAACCAATCCTCTGAAATCTGCCTCCAGGTCAGAAGTCAGTGTGCGGTAGTTTTTGCCATCAAGCCTTTCACCACCACTTAATTTCAGTGGTGGGATGGGAGCATGTTTGTTTATTTTTGATAATGACATAATTAATAATTATTTACATCACAGTTCTTTCTAACTGCACTCCATCTTTAATGGAATTAACATTCAGTTTAATTTATTTGAACAGAACAAGAATAAACAACAGCAGGATTCAACTTGATCAAACAGGTGGGGTAAGGTAAGGTTGGATTAAGTTTCTCTTTTCATTTTAAAGGTTTTCTTTTGGATAGAGATGCAAAACATTTCCCCCACAGGGCTCGCTCAACTTCCAGGAGAAAGAATCGATGGACATCAGACTTCCTTCTCAAAAAATTAAAAAAGGACTCCTGCTTACTGCAAGAAAAGAAACCCAATAGAAGGAGTTTTCCACATAATTCAAAGTTGAAGGAACACCTCAAAATGTGTGTTTTCATTTTTTTATTTTAAGAATATTTCAGTACAAATGTTAGGCAGTAAATCAATTGTATTTTTATGTTTAGCTTCAGTCATTTTGCCACACAAAGACACAGAACATGATGTGGTACATTCCACACTCACAGCCCTGCACACACACACACACACACACACACACACACACACACACACACACGCACATACACACACACACAAAGAAAACCTTTTGAATTCATATAGAGTTGTTTTTTCTATTTCTTCGGAATTGTAGAAATCCTTGGTGTTTCAATACCCTCGTAGCACATTGTTGCCCTGAGGCAACAAACCAACCCTGGATGAGGGGTGTGGGGGGGTCACATTTTATAATTGATATAATATCAGGGACCCCTAAGCTCCTAAAACACATGGTGAAACATTTTCCTCCCAAAATAAAAAGTCATGCCATAGAGGGTTGGTCGCCTATTATGCAAAATCCACTTTTTCATGTCTTTTATACATAAACATGTGTCCCCTCTGTGTAAAGAGATTCTGAAAGTTTCAGGACAAAAGAACCCCTCTCTTTTTGTCCTGATCCATTTCTATAAAAAGCTGTCTGAAAATGAGCTGATCAGATTTTGGCCACTTTATGATGTCATAAAGGTTTTTTGGCTCGTGTAACCATTAGCCAATCAGCAACCAAGGTAACCCCCACCCACCTTATCACCTGAATCTCCTCCTAGAGCACCATTGTGTTCTTTCTGTGTGTAAAATAAGTGGCTCTTTTTCACAGTCAGTGAGATGAATGGCACTGCATGGAGTCCACCATACAGGTCTAGAGTACCTTAGTTTCCCTCTAATAGAGTCATTTAAATGTCCATCAGTCAGTCTTGTTCTGTATTTACATTTCAAGACATTCATGTCAGAAAAAGCTGCTTCACAAAGGTATGTAGAGCCAAATAAAGCAGACATGTTCAGTGCTGCTTGGTGAATGTTCTTATAGTTTTCTGGGTCTACAAAGCTCCAGAAATGTTCTGAGTTTTGCTGAGACTTAAGCTGAACATGATTTTGGAGATGTATAACCTCCATCTCCATCTCCACAGGATTGACACTGAACAGTTCAGCCATCTTTTTCTTCGTCTTGACATGTAATTATAAACCATAATAAATCAATTGTATAGGTATAGCTTCCCTGTATCTGTGTGTGAAATTGTTATATCCTCTAAAACAAAAAAACGAATACGTCTGCAGTCTAGCTGCAGCTTCTAGCAACGGTCTTCTGTGGTATCACACACATGACTTGAGTCTGAACACAGCAGTCAACAGGAGTACAACATAGCATTATAAAAACATACTGCATGTGGGTGCACACTTACATTCTCTGTCTTACTGTTGCATACATCCCATGAATGTATGAGATTAAGTTAGCTTCATCATATCTCAATCAGTGATTAAGTGAATAATAAAGGTTCTATCAGGTTACTATCAGCCAGTCACTCATTATTTTCAGGGAGGGGGCGGGGTTTGGAGGAACAGAGGAGACGGTGATCGCGGAAGNACACACACACACTCGGAGAGACACACACATACCCGCACACACACACACACACACACACACACACACACACACACACACACACACACACACACACACACACACACACACACACACACACACACACACACACACACACACTCAGCTGAAACACTCCATGCTGGCCTTGGCTCTCTCCATTTCATGTAGGAAGTTGTAAAACTGTGGGAGCGTCAACTCTGGAAGACATGAGGGCGGAAAACAGGGAAATGTTAGAAGATAAGACTAGACGTACTACTCTGTAACACCAGAGATGAATAAATAAAATGACATGTTGACTACTCCTTTTAACACTTAATAAAAAAAGATAAGTTTTAAAATATCTTATATTTTGTTTCTTGACAGCTTTAATCGTTTGCTGTTCAAAATTGGTCTGTTATCACAATTGAGGAAAAAAGGTCCTGGGAATACGCAGGAGTGCTGAGGAGTCATGGTGAAATCCATCTGTTTTGAGAAGTGGGATATTGGAGCTGGGAATGACGTCCAAATGATACCAATTGACAATAACAAAATGAAATCTTGTGTTATGATTTGGACATCTTCAGTGAAAAAAAAAGAAAACAACTAGTAGAAACTTGACAGCTCTAGTTGATAACGTGACGCATCATAGACTTCAAGTTATAAACATCAACTACGAGCAAAGTTAGCTCCTGCAGGCGAGAAAGGTTTTGGTATGTCAGAAAACAATCTAGCATTTGTGATATTCCTGCTGTTTGACTACCAGTGTTAAGAACACTTAAGACCCCTCACTTTGGATATTTGTAGCATGTATGAAACATATCAGCATGCCAGATGTCTTATGTAAGTGTTAACACTCTTGGGGTGTGTTAAAAGACAAGTTGACTGGTTAAAAAACTGGATTTCAATAGTATTACTTTTCAGCTGCAGAGGATCGTGAAAATACTTCGCACACCTGTTTGTGATTTTTCATTTTCTGACCTTTATTGGTCATCAAACAGATCATCAAAGCATTGATCACTGGGTTTAAAAAACGGCAGTTTAGCTAGAGGGGGATTTCTGGGATAATGAATATTTATTATGCATTACTTTTTGGAATTGTCCAGTTGAAGGCACAAAAACAATTCCACATTTCTCATACGCTCACAGTCAAGCCAGTTTTTCCTTTCTCTTCAATTTGAATGTAGCGTAATGTTGCTATTGGTAAAGAAAAATACATTTGTAGAACTTTTCCATCTCCATCTCAGTGGATTGAGCTGCATTTCCCCTCCACTGCTTCTGCAAACTGTACATTGGTGTTGCCTATAAATACATTTCTGTCTCTCTGTCAAGCAACACATCAGCACATGTTGACATTTCAGTACCATGAGAAACCTACCTGTCTGATTTACTTCTGGATTTGAATAACTTTGGGATCACTTGATATCTAAGCATACAATTACTAACCTGTCACATATACTCAAAGACTTGCAGTCCATGGATTTGCTGTATTTCTTAATAAAATATTGTTTTAAGTGTTTTGACTTATCAGGCCTCAGATTTTGTGGTATGCAAAATACAATCGATTAAGTCAGAACTGTTTGTGTAAGTGTCGCTCACCCATGTAAACGTTTTCAGTGGAATTCCCCTTTCTGACCACCAGCTTCAACTGCAAGAGGAAAAAACTGTGTTCAACAAAACTGAACAAACATGTCTCGAACTGTGTGTGTGTTTTATGTGTTGTGTGTGTTGTGTACAGGGTTTTTATACCTGAAGAAAGATGTTGCCCACTTTTTGTACTTCACTGGTGCCGACAGTCACTGTGGGATTCAGAAAAAACACATCATGATACATAGATGTATACAAAATAAACAATTAAATCTGATATATGACTTTAAAAGAGGGTACAAATAATCATATTGATCGTTCTCGCCGTTTGAAAGTGTGTTTTAAATATAACAACTCACCCTCCTCCATGGATTTTGATGATGGCTGTGTTGAGTGACCAGAACTAAATGTGCAAAAGCTCAAAATAAATTGCACTTGTTTTCTTCTTCACTATAAATGTTCGGTATTGTATGGCAGTGATTCCCATAGGGGTGAAACATTTCCAGATGTATTCATAAGAATTCAAATGCTAAAAAAACGTGTTAATCAATAAATAATATTCATTTTTTCCCTTAAATTATTTTCTAATCTTACACATTCTATGTTATGTTTCATATGAATGTCCTGTCTGTCTGTAACTTTGGTTCGTATTGTTGTTTGTTTCTTGAAAACGTCGCTCTTAAGATTAAGACTCTGGGCTCATTGAGCTTTACTGCATAAAGAATATGTTAAATAAAACAAAGATATAATGTAGTATACTATAGTGTGCACTTAGAGTGAATCAAGCACGCTAGATATGTGTGTGTCTGTTCTGAAGTGAGTTTCAAATGATGCTTTTTTACTTGATTTGATATTTTGTTTAGGTACACTGTCACTTACAGTTTATTGGATTGATGTAAACGACATTGTTCTCAAGGTTCAAGGTTCTTTATTTGTCATACGAACATAGCTACAGAGTAGTTATGTCGATGAAAATCTTAGATCACAGGCTTCTCCAACAGTGCAACATAATAATACAGAAAAACAGACAAATATAGTGCAAGTAAATATTCAAAAGTAAATACAAAAATTAAAATAGTTTAAAATCTATCTATGGGTAATCTCAGTTGAAATGCTGCATGTATACTACAATAATAAGTCAAAAATACTCCTAGGAACATACATATGAGGGTCCCAGTTATATTCTCTATTTTGAAATGTGTCCACGGCAGAAAAACAAATGAATCCTCTAACACGGTTGACTTGAATAGCAACATGTGAAACAAACGGTGGACATATTGTTCCCCAGACGAGTGAGTCTCAGACATGCAGAGACAGAGTCTGTTGGCCCGGCTGGAGCTTTTAGCATTTCAACGACGGCGCAACAGAGTAAACTACAGAGGAGCGCTGCACGTACAGGCGCACCCCGTCCACCCCCCGCCCCATAAACTGGAGCACGTCAGGAGTCTTTTAACATGAAGATCAGCTCAACAAAAGCTCTGCACAAAGCTAATGACTCCTCTGCTCAGCGTATTAGCATGTCTATTACCTGCAAGTCTTAAGAAGTCATCAGGTTGTATGAATAAACAATGAGGCCTGATAGAGTCCCATCGGCTGCACACGCGTGGGGTGTTTAAATGAGCCCGAACAAAGAAGATTACAGGCTATGCTAATAGAGGAGAGCCTCTGTGATCGTGAATATTTACCTTCAGTTTGAGAGGAGACAGATTTAAAGTGAAAGTATATTTTGGTGAGAGGTGAATTTGATATGTCTGTCTCACCTCCGAACTTCCACTCCATGTCCACCAGCTGGTTGACCATCAGAGTCTGTCCCACAGCGAGTCTGCACAGCGCTGCAGAGTGCTCCCCCCACTGCAAAACACACAGAAGTCCTGTGCTCATTAAATGATACCCGAAGGCATTTTATGTGACTAAAAAAGCACAGAAGGCTACATAATTAATGTGACTGGTCCCCTTGGTTTCCTTGCTTAGTTTTTGTTCAATACTGTACCTAGATTTCTTTAATGTAATGTAATTGCAGGATTCTTGGTTTTCTGAGGCATTAATATGAAAGGCCTTAATTAGTTTCTGACTATTGGAAATATGGGAAAATATGTATTACCAAAACATTGCACTACTTACTTTTCTTAACCATCTCTTTTTTGACACTTAAATAACGATAACATGATGCTAGGCATTCACACTATCCATAAACCATACTTATAAATGATGTGAACAGGGTCTTTATTAAGCAAATTTCCCCAAATATTTGTTTTACTTGACAAAGCAGACAATAAAAGGAATAGACATTTTGAGCAGTGAAGTTAATGAGGGCAAACCAAAAAGCATATTTCTTAATCCAACACTCATATATCTCTTTGACTAAATTACACACATTTATAGAGTTCTTTGTGAATTTTAAAGTAATGCATTCATTAAAGGTGGGGTAGGTAAGTTTGAGAAACCGGCTCGAGATATACTTTTTGTTATATTCCATGGAATGCTCTTAACATCCCGATAGCAATGAATATCTTAAGTGCTTTCACAAAAAATCCATTAAAAAAATGTCATCTGTGGAAGCCGTAGCGCTGTAAAAAGCACGACCAATCATCTGAGCCGGCCCGGCTAAAATAACTGGATGGCCTACCTGCCTGTCAGCCTTCCATCTGTGCACAAACTTATCTCGTGCCCTCATTGGTCATGTGCGCGTTTGTGTGTGTTGGAGGAGGGGCTCTGTAAGGAAGTGGCAGATTTTTTTCGGTTGTGTATTTTCAAATTCTAGCGCACTCGAGCTGGTTTCTCAAATGTACCTACCCAACCTTTAATGTAATATTAGTTCACTTCCATTCACTGTCTATGAAACTGTTTGCAGACCCCCTGAAAACCTCTGTTCTTTCATATGTATTATACTGGATCATCATCATTTTAATAATGCTAAACTAAAGTGGACTTTTCCCCAGATTATTAATTTAAGATTTTTCAGAGGGTGCTGGAACACCCCCGAATCTTCATATTTATGTCTTCAAATAGTAGTGAATGTTACCTGTTGTGAAAAGTGAGCCGCCTTGTCCTCGTTTAGCCCTGAGGAATCAGATAAACAGTATCGGTTTCACATATAAAATATTCACAATAATGTATTAGAAACACTGTGGGAATCAGGTATCACCTTCGTTACATAACATGCTGTCATGAGAAGATACAATCCCGCAGCTTTACTTAACCCCAGTTATAAATTGACCCCGTGAAAAAAGATTTGTGTGTATACCTAATGACACAAGGTCCTCTCTGATCTGCTCGGCTGTCAGGCTTTTCTTCATGGCGCCTGAGGAGAAAACAGAATCACTGAGATGGAAAACTTTGTGAAGCTGCAGCTCTTCTGTCACTTCAGAGTTTAAACTTAATTAGTATCAAGTTGAGAGTCGTGGGACATTTCTAAACGGGTGCATTCATGACTGTATCATCCTAAAAAAGAGATACAATAGGTAGCATTAGGGTTGCATGATACATCACTTAGTTTGAACTGCTAAAAGGAAAGGGAAACTTATACATTATTAAAATACAGGGTGACATTATGTAATAATGTACTGGTTACACTCAAGTTTGTGAGCAAAATAAGTCCAAGCTATGTAAAAGATCAACTTAAAAAGTTGTATGGGATCCTCAGTGAGAGATATTTTTAAAGATTTACTTAAAAACATTATTTAAGAAGACACACAATTTTCAGGATCAACCATAATGCCTAAAAGATTATGCAGCATGTGTTCCCTTGCTGTTGGATAAGAAGACGTTAAGTTATCTTAAGATTTGAAGTCCCCAAGTAGAGAGTGGAATCGACTTTCTGATCCAACTCAGTGTATAAAAAGCAAATAAATGTATTCCACAAAATGTTGCAATATTCGATTCTATTTTTTAATAACTATGTGTTTAAGGACAAAGTCATCTAAATGTATACACCTCACTAATTTTAAATGCTGTTCAACTTTTCAACGCTCTTAAACCGAAGAGGTTTTCTGGTGAATATCACAATGTATTCTGGGTAATGTAGGAAATCACTAACTGGAGTAGATAAGCCCAGCAGAGGGACATCGACAACAGAATTCCCACCACATTATCGCAGAGTAACACCTGTGGATAACTGGATTTATTATGTTTGTCTGGCTGTGTGTGTGTGTGTGTGTGTGTGTGTGTGTTTGAGAGAGAGAGTGTGTGAGAGTATGTGTGTGTGAGAGTATGTGTGTGAGAGTGTGTGTGTGTGTGTGTGTGTGTGTGTGTGTGTGTGTGTGTGTGTGTGTGTGTGTGTGTGTGTGTGTGTGTGTGTGTGTGTGTGTGTGTGTTCAAGCTCACCTCTTTAGGCTCTAGCAGGAACTGGAACAGAATTTCAATCAGACGAAGAAATTGCTGCATAGAAAGAAACATGAAAGTCTTTATCCATTTCTAAAAAGAAAACCTCACCATGTTTTCACCGCCTCTTTATATCAAGAAACACAGAGTTTTATCAACAATTCACAGGATGTTTAGTCTATTACAGACTTTGTATCTACATTTAGAACTTTTAATTGATATGCATCTATTGAAGCTGTTTGTGAATTTTTTTAAATAAACATTTTATAGAAACAACAGCCAACAGCCATTTATTCATTGATATGGTACTTTAATTATTATGCTATTATATTATCATAATATCAATGGCATAAATGGGTCTTGTTGAAACTGCAATAACATTTTAAATCTCCTAAAGTTTAGTATCAGTTTTGGTCTCTATTCTTTTCATTAGCTTTAGTGAAAGTTAATGGCTGATTGGGGGGAGGTGTAGAAAGGTATGCAAAAGGTCCAATGTTGTTAAGAGCATTTACATATTTACATTGTGCATAATTGGTATTTAAATGTTGGTATTTTTACTTTTATTAAGTAAGATTTGCATGCAGGAATTGTATGTGCAGTACAATAAATCTACACTGTCATATTAGTAATTGTATTAAGTAACATATTTCTTCCACCGTTCACAGTCTGCTGTCACATGATGCATGTGAGCTGTCAGCTGGTGTAGATAACGCAAACCTTTCCAATAAACAATGCAATTCAACTTTAAATCATCAATATATATTAAATCTATATTCACACATATGTTCGAAACAGACTCAACCCTAAAACATGAGTACAGCTCAGAAATACAGCTCAGTTATCAGCTAACATTGACTAAACTTGCGCTGTTTGTTGTCTCCGGTTGTAAACATCGAGGTGTATTTACCTGCTCGTTTAGTTTGTTCAGGTTCTGAAAGTCGGTGCTGACAGAGTCCGATAAAACATCTTTAGTGAAGTTTAGCTGCATCTTTTTATCTGAGAAAACCCTCAAAACCGTCAGAGCTGATCCGTTTTGGACTCCACTTCCGGGTTCTTCAGTGCGCATGCGCGGAAAGCAGAGTGAAATATGCAGATCCTTCATCATCAAAAAATGTGTGTTATTACTAAAATGAACTGATGAAAAGGACTCATTGTGCATTCAAATGTTCCCTGTTTAAATATTATATATGATTAATTAATATTAATGCTGTTAATGTGTGTGTTGCATTTTACTGCTGTAGATGAATTGAGGGATTATCTTTATGTTCTATTTGTCTCTCTTTGCAGTTGGATTGCTTGCTCTTGTTGTCCTTTTATGTTTCTTTTTGAGCATTTTCCCTCCCTTCTTTGTTGTTATGAGTCGTCCCTTAATTAACGTTTTGCAGGTGAAGACCGGTCTAGTTGGCCTGTTCAGTGTTCAATTTTGTGGAGATGTTTAAGGTTGTTTAAGGTAAAAATAATACAATAAAATGTGTCAATTGCAATGCTTTGTAATGTACATTGCAAATGTTGTGCCTGTAGCATCACCATGTTTTTCCTCCTGATTTACAACCAGTTTATATGCATAGAAAAGACGTAGGCTAGTAGCTGCCGCCTCACTTTCTTTCTTTTTTTGTGAACTGTTTCTTTAGAGAACTTTTCACCAAACAGACAGTTAAACGTGTGAAAGATTATGTGAGTCAGAGCAAAAGAGAGTAAAGTTAAACTTTCATTACTATTATTGATATATTTTATTGCAGTATTGCATTGCTGCAAAGCTGTGATCGCATTATTATGTCATATAAGAATATATTTATCTACACTTTTTCTTATTCTCACCCTTGCTTTGGCAGTGTTAACTCAACTTTGTGAAACAATGAGTTCCTGTTCTAATGTTTAACCTGCCTGGTTCAGAAAATGGGAGTGGTCATTCACACGTGGGCGGCCAATTTGCTCTCACCCCTCCTTCAGGAAGAGCTGAGCACACGAGCCGACCCACCGCGAGGATCAATCAGTGCACAGAGGATACACGCACACAGCACGAGAGGGAGGGAGGGAGAGAGAGAGAGGGAGAGAAAGAGAGAAAGAGAGAGAGAGAGAGAGAGAGAGAGAGAGAGAGAGAGAGAGAGAGATCTGCAGCAGCATGCTTCCACAGAGTGATCAACTCCTGCAAGAGC
>NW_011365512.1:137319-166481 GCF_000735185.1 Notothenia coriiceps | reverse complement strand
CTTATACTGTTGTCATTACATTTCCTTAGGTTTAGTTCAGTGTCAGTCAGAGCCTATTGAAACAGTTTCCTCTGTACCTGCCAGTTCTGTCCACTGAGCTCAGCATCTCTCCCTCAGGGCCATCACCATCAGCATCGTCTGATAGTGGAACTGAATCAGGAGAACATGTAATCATTACATTAACAACTACGTATGAAATAACATTATTCAAGAACAAATATTATACAACACTTACTTGATCACTAAGTTGACCCTGTGTTTGCATGGCCTAATACCGTAATGATTGTCTCCCCTTTAGACAACATAACCATCTCAAGTTATTCACTCACAGCATGAGGGGTTTGTATCCCCACAGTTAGCTGCGGTCTAACGGTTATATTACATATATTTGCCTTGAGTAACATTAAGGACATGTTTGGGTTTTGTGTAGCCTTCTCAGTCACACAGGGCCTGCCACTAACTTAGCATTGGACTGAGAAACTGTTCTGTTGACAGTCGATGTGCCATCAGGCTACAATATAGAAAGAAAAGTGGCTCATATAGTGGCACTGACACTAGAAAAGTGGATCACATCACTCCGGCTCTGAGATCATTACACTGGCTTCCAGTCTGCCAAAGAATTGATTTTAAAATACTACTGCTAGTTTTTAAATCACTGAATGGCTTAGGACCGAGGTATACAGACGACCTCCTCCATCACTATGAAGCATCAGGAGTCTCAGGTCTACTGGGTCTGCTCTCTGTTCTGAGAATAACCACCAAACATGGAAAAGCAGCTTTTAGTTATTATGCCCCAACAATTTGGAACAAACTGCCTATATCATGCACGTTAAAAGCGCACCTCTTTGCCGCTGTATTCTGTACCTGCTGTGTTTATTTATTTTATTTCATTACCTTTGCATATTATGCCTGTTTTTAAATGCCTTTTTAATAATGTATTTGTTCTTACATGTCTTTTGCTTTTAATCTGTAAAGCACTTTGAATCACTACTTGCTGAAAAGTGCTATATAAATAAAATTGCCTTGCCTTTAATGTTCACTCACTTACTTTCTCTATACCATACGGGGGTTCTGAATAAATCAGTGATTTTAGCACATTTCGCTGCCTTTTTGTTACAGGATGGGGTCTATCCTTCCACAATAATTAACCTTGCCGTCAGTTTCAGTCGGTCCAGTACACACTAATGTAAACAGCAGCGCGCTGCTCTCGTGAGAAACGGAGAGTGGAACAACCAATCACATCTTCAATATTCTCCTGAAATTGAAATGTGCCCATTCGCTAGTCTGACAGGTGCGTGGTTCTCACTGCGCCTCATAACGGGGCAACTTTGAACAACTTCACAAATTATGCCGCATTAATGGATTTGGCCTGCAGTCACCGCATCTGGGCTGAATTAAACACGGAATATTTTAGTCCTGTCTGTTTTTTAGATGCCATGTCAGCAATCGAAACATGCTACAACCTGAGGGACAGTGAATCACACACACACACACACACACACACACACACACACACACACACACACACACACACACACACAAACAACCGTTTTGGTTTCCCATCCATTGCAATTTCCTGTGCTCAGCATATCTTTCTATGATACTATTTAACAATATCAAGTCGTCTGGTTTCACAAACACTCAAAGAGCAACAGATGCGTAGTTGTGTTTTGTTGATTGAGCAAGAGGGAGGGGGACAGATACGCAAGAAGGCTGTGACATATTTATAGCCCCCAAGACTTAAACACGAGGGAGGAGGAGAAGAAGGACGAGGGGGTATGAGGAGATAATGACAGACAGAGTGGGAATAAAGATAGACAGTTATTTTTAAAACCATCTGTTTTGTGTTGAATGAGAAGATACACAGTTCAGATTGGATGCCAACTTGAAAAGGTGGACTAGATAGTTTAATCATGTATCTATTTCATATCACATTTTGTCAAGAACTACAATGTGTGACAGAGGGCTTCAATTAGAAAAAGTTGAGACATGTGAAGTTATTTATAACTATCAAACTATTCATTATAATATATTTAATGAAGACAAAAACCAAAAAATGAGTAGGCCTACAAAGTGATGGAAGATATTGTGATTTATAAAGTGATATAAGTGATGAATGACTTGTTTAATGTATAATCTTAGCTTGAGGCATACGTAATTGTACCAAAGAGCATGTGTAGTTTCTGTTCTTTTATGAACTCCCTCGTTGCTGATTTACTGTAAAAATTAAAGTAAAAGTGTTGTGCTGTAAGCATGGCAGACTGAGGGAGAAGTGTACTTATTTATTGTTTGCTTAGATGAGAATATTGATACTTGGAAGCTGCATCCAAAAGATAGACAGCTTAGCTTAGCTTAGCATGTTGGGGTAAGTGGAACAAAAATCGCTAGTTATGTTCTTGGAAATAAATATTAATTTGTATCACAAATATAAGAGGTTCTGGTTTGCAGATTGTGTTACTTTGCCAGAGCCGTGCTAGCTTTTTCCCTTGTTCCAGTTTTAGGCTAAGCTAAGTTAACCAATCGGGGTTGAAGTTTAATTTGTAGTCTCAATCCTCTCATTATCTCATATCCTCTCTTGGCAATCAGGTGAAAACATGTATGTATCAAAATCAACATTTTATTTTTAATAGCAACAATTAAGGGAAAACTTATATTTCTGTGAGCATGTTTAATGGACTGCATGCACCCGCATGTGTTTTAAATGTGTACAACCACGGTTTCCACAGCAGACGCAGCTGTCTGGCCCATTGGGCAGTGCCTATCTCACTGTGGCTCTATTTTTGGACCACGTGTTTTTCAAAAGGTCAGATAAAGAAGTTAAGGCATCCTCACAAAGCAGTGGGTGGGGTTATGAAAGGGGGTGAAGGCGGATATCCACAAACCAACCCACACATCACAAACACAGGGGCAGTGCTGACAGAGACGGAGAGAAAGGGAGACAGGGAAGCAAAGTGGAGCATTGAGAAGCAGAGAGGGAGAGACATTGAGCAATGAAGAGGATTTAACTTTGACTGAATTAAAAACGTTTCTATAAAGAGTCCTGGGGCATTAGTTGAAAAGAAAGTCTGATTTTACCTTTGATCCAGTCATTAAACTGACATTTCTGGACATCATGGATGGAGAATCGCCCAGCCAGGAGACATCTGGGTCTACAGATCCAACCAGCCAGACCGACACCAACAACAACAACAACCAGGTTTGGTGTTTTTTTCATGTCATATTAATTTGCAGCATAAAGGTTTTCATGTTTTGTGAAATCCACGATATGACAATCCGTACCAGGAATAGGTAGTGAGTGTATTTGTGACTGTGGCAGGTGGTACGTTAAGACAGCAGGACAGTTGAAGTGGTTCTGGCTGAATTTCCTGTACACCTGTTGTAGCTCCTGGCTCACATGTAACACACAGATACACACAAGTTATGTAAAGTAATGCGCATGCTCACACAAACCTCCGATGAGACCTGACCCGGGGTGACCGTTCCTCGAGTGCCAATATACAAGATATACAGTATTTGAAATAAGATTAAATTAATCTCTAAACAGAAAATTCTGTGTGCTACATTTCATTGAGAGATCTGAAAACCTTGAAGATTCCATGCAGTGGCGTTTAAGAAATGATTGTATGACCTACAATACACTGATGACACATTTCCTTCATAAAAACGAGTTAAAGCACTAATTCAATAGGAAGCAACTTGACATTTACATTTATTAATAAGTTGTTTTTTTCATTTATCATATTGAAGAAGTTGACCTGTATTATAGGTGTGATTTAAAAAGTACAAAAGACAAACTTTCCATCTGACAGTCCAACCTCTCAGACGTATTAAAATAAGTGAGATACTCAACAAGTCCCAGAGTAAAGCTTCAGGTCTCACATTACATTATGCTCTTTGGCTCAGGGACTATGTCATCCCTCAAGTAAAGTTTGAAAAGTAATTTTAGCGCATGCGACATAATGGTACCTTACGATCTGAAGTCATGCTTAAATCCATCTTGCAGTGACTGGACCAGGATAACAATATTGTATTAAGCTTCCACCCATGCATGTCCTTTATTTGAGCAAACGTTATTTTAAATTGTTTTGAGATAGAGCTCTGCTTTCCCCATGGTGCTAGTAAGTTCTGAGTTTCTAAGTAGGTTAACACTCTTTGCTTTTAAACTCATTTAAAAGACCTAATGATGATAAGAGGATATATTAAATAGGAAAGAAGCACAATTACAAGATAAAGTGACATGAGTTTTAAGATGGAAATTGATGACATATGTTATATAAAGTTATATAAAGATATAAGCCTTTTTCTATGTATTGCATACAACACCCTAATTGGTCAGACCTCCTCTTGGTCAAATCAGAACAATGTTAACAATGTTTTTTGGTAAGTATAGCAAGTGTGAAATGTTAACTAAATGTGTGTAGATACACACACATGCATTGTAGCTTGTAACTGCTTTCAGATGGATGACTAAACTCTATGTTATGCTGCTTGTCCTGCAGACAGATGAGCCACAGCTGGAGGAGAGTAAAGACGCAGGGAGAGAGCCTCCAGCAGGGGAGACAGTGGAAGGTCAGGGGGTAATGGAGGTGGGGGAGAAGGGGGCGGAGGAATCAGTACCAGAGCAGGGAGGAGAAGAGGAACCCAGAGATCCAGACAATCCCCAGATTCCTCCACTAAAGAATGTCGAAGGGGATGCTGAAGACGCTGAGGACAAAGTCTCCGCTGATGCTGACGTGAAGGATCCTGAAACAACAAGTGAAAAAAAAGATGGGGAGGAAGAGAGGAGGGAAGATGAGAAAGGTGAGAAAGTGAAAGAGGACAAACCATGCGAGAAAGAGAGAGATGGAGAGGAGATGACAGAAGAAACCAAAGAGAAAAAGACGACAGAGCAAAAGGCAAAACAAGCAAAGAAGGATGTGAAAGAAAAAGCAGCAAAAGGGGCAGAGAAGAAAAAACAAGTGGAGGCAGATGTAGAAACAACAGACAGCGGAAAAATGAAGGAGGTAGAAAAGCAAGGGAAGCCAAAAAGAAAAAGTGCTCCTCCCTCTTCTTCTGTCTCTCGACCAAGACAGACCGCACGCTCAATTAGAGCAGCTGCTAAAAATGACATAATTGCCAAATTCCAGCAAGGTGCTCCAGAGTAAGTCATTGTATGATACCCAGTGCATCAAATAAGTGACAGTAAATATGGTCTAATAAAGGTTTCATGTGCAATATTGTGACTTCTTTAGGACACCAACACCCCCCAACTTCAAAGTTCAGAGGTCATCTTCAGGTTTGGCTACAGGAAACACAATCAAACAGAAGATGCTTCAGTGGTGTCGCAGCAAGACTCGCAACTATGAGGTGGGTTCAACACACAATCTTCAACACCAAATGTCAAGGTTTGTCGGCTAGATTTGGGACCAGAGAACTTGCAAAATAATATCATAAAGCTTTGATGTGTTTATCTTCCTGTCCTTTGACCTTTTAGGGTGTCAACATAGAGAACTTCTCGTCCTCCTGGTGTGACGGGATGGCGTTCTGTGCTCTGATCCATCGATACTTTCCTGAAGCTTTTGACTTCAGCACCCTGAATCCAAAGCAGAGGAAGAAGAACTTCACACTCGCCTTTCAAACTGCAGAGTATGGAGCTTTTAATTCTCTACCCTTATGGTCAGATGTTGACCAGAGTGTTTACTTATTACACATGGGATCAAATGAGGACTGGATCCTTCTTCCACCAATTTGTCAAATTCCTGAAAGAGAATAGTTTCAATAAGTTGGGTTTATGGCTTTGAGTGCAATATCCCATGGGAAAGTCTTTCTCAAAGGTGGCTGCTTCTCACCAAGGAGTTTGCTAACACAAACTATGAATAATAACAACAAATCTGTTAGAATATCAGGAGTCTCTTTTTGAACCATACCACTGCTTTGTCTCACCTCAGTGCTCTCCTTTCCTCCCCTCTGTCCTCCTGTCCCATCCTTCCCCGGCAGGTCCCTGGCCGACTGCTGCCCTCTGTTGGAAGTGGAGGACATGATGTTGATGGGTAAACACCCGGACCCCATGTGTGTTTTCACATATGTCCAGTCCCTCTGCCACAACTTCTCCAAAATAGAGAAAGAGAGGAAGGACAAGGAGGAAAAGGAAAAGGAGGATAAAGACACCAAGAATGACAATGAGGGAGGGGAGAAGGAGAAAGGAGAGGTGTCCCCAGAGAAGGACGGGGGAGAGTCACCTGCTGAGAACAGTATGATGGAGAGTCAAGAGGAGAAACAGGAAGAAATTACAGAGACAGAGGGTGCTCAGGAGGAAGATAAAGCACCAAACAAATGTGAGAACGATGGAGATGGTGAAGTGGTAGTCGAAGGAGACTCCTAAAAAAAACACTGACAGCGAACAGAAAGACTGGAGACCAAAGGATTATTGACGGTTGTTTGACTTCAATGATTATGTCTTAGTTTGATGTTGTACGGGCACTGTGTTATTAGATGTATGTTTGAAAGTGCACTATGCTTATGCTTTGTTTTTATTCCATGTGTTTTGAGCACATAAATCAGAAATGTTCAGTTCCTCTATTTGCTGTGTGTGTCTAGACATATTTATTAAATGATGGACTTGTGAAAATTGAAATATTCTAATTGCCATGTCAAGAAAAATGGGTATTCATTATGACAAAAATATAATGAAGGACAGGTTGTCTTTTCTGCCAGAAAGCATTTTGTGCTACAAAAAAATTGACTATTTTTAAAGGCTCTATTGAGAAGTCTTAAATAGCCTAATTAATGAAAGTCGGTGAGAAATTGATAAATGTATAAGGCTGGTTTACTTAAAAAGAGTAAATAACACTCTTAAAAAGAGTAAATAACACTTAATTATAAATTGTGACCTTTGTAGAGTATGAGCCAGTTTAATTTGCTCTTTTTAAAATGTGTTTATCAGTAATAAAGCTATGATTGCATGTTGTTTAAGGTTTGGATCCGAGGTCTATACAGAACACGGTTGTCCTAACATTAACACGTATACAGAGGTGGGAGAAGTACTCAGATATTGTGGCCTACTTGGTCCATTTCAGAATAATATATTATATGTTTTGATTACAATTATTGATGCATTAAAGTGTTATCAAAGCTGATAAAGGTACAGTTAGCCCCAATGACTTTGTATACTGCCAGCTTGTGAATTTACTCCATGTGTAACTAAAGTCTTATTTGATTATATTTCACATCAATCCAAATCTGTAAAGTGGGCTAACTGAAGTATTAAATAAATATAGTGGAGTAAAAGTACAGGATTTACCCCTGAATTGTAGTGGAGTAGAAGTATGAAGTTGCACTCAAGTCAAGTAGGAGTAGCCCACCTCAAAATTGATGTTGGCCTACGACAGTAGGCTACTTGAGAAAATGTACTTAGTTACTTTACACCTGCGCTCATATATTTCTCGTATAGGCAATACATCACAAATATAATTGATTGTGCTTTTAATTATAAGGTGAATTGTTGAAAATGTATTTTGTATCAGTAAAACATATACACGGATCATAACAAACAGCCAGGAAAACGTGAACCAAAACTGCCCCTGCTTCCCATGGATTACGGTAATCAGCGCCATGCTACCGGAAGAGCCATTGTGTTGTCGCTTTTGTGAGCTAACACAGCCACTGAGTTGCGCTTCTTTCCAACATAATTCACGGCGGCAGCAAAGTGAAACATGTCTGCAAGCATGCCGCCGGGCAGCATGCATTTAGAGTCGCAGCTTTTGTCCATAATGGATGTGCTGGTGAAAGCTGCGGTGTCGGAAATCAGTCAGCTGTTCTCGGAGAACTCGTCGTCTCTCCGGCTGCATCTCAGCCAGAGCCTGAGGGAGAACGAAGCGCTGAGGATGAGGATGAAGGTGACCCGGAGTGAGCTCTTCTCCCTCCGGCTGCAGACCAGGACCAACCGGCCGGTCAGCCGCTTCTCCCCGATCCGAGGATGCACCCCCAAACCCCGGGCTAAATCCCACGGTAACTCTAAATACTTTCTACTCGAGTAACAAGTTGTCTCCTCCTGAAGGTTTCAATGTAAAATTTGCTTTTGTTAAATTCAGATTCAAGCCAAAGTATTATTTGATTTTTTTTATTAAAAAGTGCTTTGATATTTCTCCCAGCCTACAATTATAAAATGTCAACAACTGCTCATTACCACCTCACGTGACAGTCCACATCAACAAGGATTGCCCTTGTGCCCTAAAGTGGGTCTCTCAGGTTATTAAATATAAGCCTCATCTCATTCACTGTGCAAGACATGTTTAACTGTATTATAAAGTTTAAATTGTGTATATTAATATTTTTATGGCAAATTGAAGATATCACTTTCTTTTACATTCTAAATTTGGCTTATAAGCATGGATGGATTACTGAATACCGAGAACAGACTATGGGGACCAATAGGTCCGGAGCCCCACTGGCCTTCAACTACAAAATGTAATTGAAGGTTAAATGTACCGAATAGGAACAGGCCCAAAATGACCACAAAGAAACATAAAACAACTACAGAGAGACGCAAACAGACTACAAAGAGACTAAAATAACTACAAAGAGATGAAAAGCAGCTGCACAGAGACACAAAGAGACTAACAACTATGAAAAGGATCAAAACAACCACAATGAGACACAAAGCAATTTCAAAGCAACTCGAAATTACCACAAAAAGACACAAAACCACAGAGAAATGTTTAACAACAACGTGAAAAAAAACAACTACAATAAGAGACTAAACAACTATAAAGTGTTTTGTAGCGCCAATGTAGTAGATGTAGTGAGGCCTTTTTGCTCATCTGTGGCCAGGGCCCCTTTTGTTTCGTAATCCGGCTTCGTTATGGTGCACAAGCAGAACATACAATAATAAAGATGGCACACAACATGGCTAAAGCACAATTTACAAGCACCTAGTTTACAAATAACTTTGGCATGTCTTTTTGTAATAACAACATTGAAACATAGATACACAGTTTAAATATACTTTTTCAAAACACACA
The DNA here is from genome assembly GCF_000735185.1 of Notothenia coriiceps. Lineage (NCBI taxonomy): Eukaryota > Metazoa > Chordata > Actinopteri > Perciformes > Nototheniidae > Notothenia > Notothenia coriiceps. The sequence continues at coordinate 157,482 of NW_011365512.1, read as the reverse complement.
ACAATACATCATTCAATATCTCATACGTGATATGCATGTTGTTAAGAAGGCTTGTATTAAGATTTTTGTTATTGGTCTTTTATTCCCCTTTTAGTGGTTACTAAGCCAGCAATGCCACAAAAGATAGAAGCTGTTGTGGAAACTTCTACTATCGATCTTCAATCAGAGAACGAGCCTTCCTTCCCTGCCCCTCAAGTCGAGGTTAGTACACTTCAAAGAATTCCATAATATAATAGTTTTGTTTGATTTTTATTTTGTTCATGCATATGTATTATTTTTGGTTAGTGTGCAGTGGAGACACCAGATGTCATCCTGATCAAAGATGAAGAAGACGTGGGAGGATGTGTGCGAGTTGGAGGTGAGTTGTTATCAGATGTGAGAGTAAGGCAGTAGCTACAGAAAAAATACTTGGATGGTATTGCTAGTTTTACAAATTCAATATTGGATGGACTTTTCAGGAGATTTGTTGAAATAAATATTCATGAAGGAAACCTTTTAGCATAAATACATAGTATTCCGCACCTCAACTGGAACTACTTGATGTTTGGACCGTCATATTTGACCTCTATTCATCCTTATTGTTTTAAACTAATATGAATCATTATATGTATCTATCAATATAATGCACCTTCCCAAGCAGATGCAAATGCAATTTTGTTGTGTTTGTATAATGACTATAACGTTTGTTTATGTTGAGTCTTAAATCAACATGTGTCTGGCACTGCTGAAAGAAAATAGCCTTCAGTATCCTGCCTCAGAAGTTTTTTTGAAAGAGTTTTGATATTGACTTAAAATCTTACAATTTACCTTTTTTATTTATGTTCAAACACTGTCAAGTTATATCATCATCACTTGAACTTTTAATTATTTTACTTAATGCATGCTTTAAAATATTCAAAGCATGTGTCAGGTTGGATATTTGTTGATGGGTTAATGAGTAAGCTTTCAAGGTGATTTATTATAACACGGTGTGCATTGTGACATGATGAGTGGCATGATTCAGCCATGACTCATACGTGGCTGATTCTGTTCTAGAGGAAGGGAATTTTGGGTAGACTTTACTCATTGTTTTTAACCTATAGTGGGTACTTAACATCACACTTTGCTTTGTTGAAGCTACTTTAGGTTCTTGATGCAATGATTTTTATACAGAAACCGATTCATGATGTATTTTTGTGACTTGACCTTTTAGGTCAGGATGACTTTGGAAACCACAGTACGCAGGGTGGTGTTTCTACAGTGACTCCGAAATTGGACTCCTGCCTGATGGATGATAATGAGGATCTGAGAATCGTGAGTGTTCACGGACGAGGGGAAGGGCCTCTGCAGAAGGAGAGCGACACCCTCTTCACTGCCTCTGAACTCCAGGCTTTTAGCTCACTGTCTCCCCACCACAAAGTCCACCATGACAGTCTCCTGAATTTCACCACAGGTGCCAGCGTCAGAGTCCCGATGAGAGGGATGCAGGAAAACAGAAACCTTCAACTGGCTTCAACAGCATTGAATCCTGCTTTAGAAACACAAATAATAGGAGCTGATGTTCTTGTGGGCCAGCCCAGTCATGTTAGCCAGTTCACCCAGCAACCAAACATCTACCCTCACGGCATCAACAAATCTCTGGACTGTACGTTCTGTGGTGAGCGCTTCCTCCGCCGTGAAGACCTGATTTTGCATAGAGCAAGTCACACTGGAGAGCAGCCAGTTCTTTGTACCTTTTGCGGCAAATCATTCTTCTCCAAGACCACGCTGAGCATCCACATGCGCATTCACACTGGGGAGAAGCCGTACGCTTGTAATCAATGTGGGAAGCGCTTCACGCAGAATGGCAGCCTGAAGATCCACCTGAGGACTCACTCTGGAGAGAAGCCATACACGTGCAACCAGTGCACAGCCAGCTTCAACAACCCCAGCAACCTGCGCAGACACATGATCACACACATCAGTAATGGGCTGATCTGACAATGAAAGATACAAAGGCTTAAACACTTAAGAAGACATTTTATATTTTTAAAGAGGTTACTTTTACTGACTGTGCTGCATTGTGTTTGTGTGCTTTTTTTTCTATTTTTGTCACAGCCAAAATAAGTTATAGTGGGTCTAATGCACTCCATAAACTACAAGTACACTAATGTGTTGTCAGCTTCCCAGTAAAATAATTAGATTTTTTAATAATCTTTTTTTATACCATCTGAAAATCAGACAAATATATGACTCTTTCATCATTCAAGGAGTAAGTACTGCCTTCATTTAAATCAAATTGATAAATACTTTTAAATGTTTTACCTTCTCGTAGCCTACTCTGCAAATTATACAACTATAGCTTAATGCTATAAGTAATCATTCAATGTGGAAGATACGCTCATTATTAATTATTACTATGTTAAATAATATTACAGCACAAATGCCTGTAAACTGTAGTGGAAACCATGTGAACAACCGTGATTTGGACATTGGATAACAATGTACTTTATATTGTAGTATATATTGTGATATAGTAAATATTAGGGATGGAACGATATATCGCGGTAAATAAAAGTCTCAATACCGTCGTGAGACTGACAAAACTTTTTTTTTTTTTTTTTTTAAACTTTTATTTAACCAGATGGTCCCATTGAGATCATCGATCTCTTTTTCAAGGGAGACCTGTCCAACATGGTTGCAAGTAGGTTACAACATGAACATAAAACAACAGATAACACAAAAGGACATCGTATTTACAGGGCTACATGTACATACCTAGAGAAATTGACAAGTACCAACAGTATATTTATATCTCGCCCTGTCAATAAGCCTCACCTTCTTGGCAAAAACTATTGTTTTTGAAGTGGTGGAGAGACAATGCACACTTTTACCCACTGCTGTCACCCATGGCCAAATCATATCTCTGTCCCAGCAACATCAGTACCAAGATAGTTTTTTCCACAGCAGGGGATATTGTAAACGCCCAAACATCCCAGTTTCTACCTGGAAATGTGGACATGCTCATATTCCTAAAAGATAACCTTGATGATGCTGAGTTAGTGAGTTAGAGTAGAGTTACTTGAAAAACTAAAGTGAAACTTGATTTATTCTATTGCAGGGTCCTATTATTATATTGTTGACACTTTAAAATCCTACTATGCTACTAAAATGCTGTACAAATCAGATTTATTATTTAACAAAGAAAAAAAAAAAATTCAATTTATTTTTTCAATATCGCGATAAATATCGTACCGTGGATTCTTTATCTCGATATTATCGTACCGTGAGTTTTTGATATCGTTACATCCCTAGTAAATACTCAAGAAAAATTGTTTATCTATAATCCAATTAATTAAACGATATATTACAAATATTCAGTAGAAGATATCACACTGATGCAGAAGCCCTGTTGTCTATAAGACAGTTCTGCTCATTTATCTGCTAATGTTAGAGATACTAAAGATACTAAAGGGGTCACATTTGTTTTATGTTCTGGAAATATCCAGTTATGATATGATTCACACATTTCTGTTTATATTGCCATAGCGCCAAACCATAGGTACAATAGAGCATGTTACTATGATGCTAATTTATTGTTGACAGTTATGAAAGTCATACAGTGGACAAAGAATCCCAAATACATTGAGTAATCATTCGATTTGGAATAATCAAACTCAACATTATAATTTATTATCAAAAATGTGTTTCTTACTGTAAGCTTAATATCTGTTAAAGGAAGAGAGACATTTACATGTTTTATTTTGTTCAATGTGTGTGTATAATTTGAAAAAAGCAAACTACCTCCATTTTTATCTCTGTTTCAGATCTCTTCTCTGCTTTTGCACTTCCCAGAGGGTTAAAGACTGGTCATTAATACTTTAACTGTGGTTTCTGTTTGTGGATTTGTAATCTGCATATGCAATTATAAATAAATACAGATTTGTTTAACAGCTTTTAATGTCCGACAAGTAACCTTTCATTTTGCCCCTCTAGGGCGCAGCATTGTTTGTGTTCCCAGTGATGACTCAGGTTTACTCATACCGTGGCACTGTGGGGGGACTCAAGGAAACTGGGGGACATTCCTTGCATTGTTCCTCTTTCCACCCTGCCCACTCTAAATCATTGTTTATCAGCATCCATCTGTTTGGCTTTTGGCTCACCATAACTTCTGTAAAGTCAGAAATATATCAAACACTAATAGGCAGGACAAGTTCAATAATTACTGTAATATCAAGAGGAAACATAAAGTTTGACACTAAAGTTAGAGTTAAGAGGGATCCCTAAATAGTTTGGTGGTCAAGCATTATACCAATAAATCAAGTGATTGCAGAGGCTGTTTACCATTAAACTATTTACTGACCGGGCACATGCAGAGTATGTGATGGTAACTGGTGGTGGTTTAATGTGCCCAAAAGTGTTTTCATGTTGATGCGAAATGAGTTTTTTGAACTTCCCTAAGAAATGCAGCTTCCTCTCAGGCTATTGTTCTTGGGCAATCAATGAAATGACATCAGTGTGTGTGCGTGTGTTTGTGTGTTAATGTGAGGGAGAGGGGAGCGACAGACGGAAATAAATGGGAGGAGAGAGGAGGTGGTGGGAGGAAGCCTATTTTATCTACTAGTGCAGCAGAATTTAAATCCCCCTTCTCGTCTTTTATATTCACATGCTTGCTCATACAAGTTCGTGTGAGCGTTATCTATATTCCCAGTATACTGAATAACTGCGCCCTTCTGGAAACTTGTGACAAACACCTGTATGATAAGAGGAATTCAACTTGCGCCGTATTTACGGTAAAGCCGATTGTTGATCCCGCCCTCTCTTTGATAGAAAACTCGGTGATGTCGCTTCGTCTTTAAAGAGCTTGACCCAGAACCCAGGGAAGGAGGGGAAAAACACAAAAAACGGAATAGTCTGTAAGGGGTCCGCAGAGGTTTTCCACAAGCAAGGTGAGTTAATTCATAAATATTACCAGATGATTGATAAAGCGGCGGGCGAGTGTTTCTTTTCTGCTTTTCACAGATAGTGGGTGCACTGCAGCGTTGGCAAGGAGTGGTCACATCATCGACAGATCAGCAACACGACTCTCCTAGATAGCGTTAGCTCACGATGCTTACGATGCTAACGTGAAAAGTTCATACCGAGGCCCGCGTCACCGTAGCCTACCGTGCACACTGTTACACCTGATTCACACAAGAGACCTAGATACCACTGAATGAAATTGAGAATACCGTCTAAATTTGCTTCAAATGCCCCTTTAGCCAAACACATGCTAACTTGCGGCTAATCTGTGTTTGCTAAGCTAACGCTAGCCTCTCAGTATGTAGGTTATTGTGATGCTAACGTAGCTAGACAGCCAAACCAGGTCACACGGGAGCGGAGTGGGGAGCTTGCTGGCTAACTGCTGAATTATTTCCCCCAAACATTAACATTTATCTGGGCATTAGCGGATTCACAAAAATAAGCCAACGCTCAAATATCCAGGTCTTTGTTCGTGAGAGTAATTTTATACCCACGTCTTATTGTGGTTTAGCAAACGCGCTGTTCTTTGCTCATGCCCTACCTTGCTATATTACGTTAGCAAATCAATTCACGACAGTCTGTGGGGTTTTGCTAACTAGATCAAGGGAATGCTAACAGTTTTTTGGATTTACAACAGGGAATATAGTGGGATGACAACGTGACGGTCAGGCGGGTTTACAGCACTGAAGTAGAGCCCGTCTTTACATCGGAAGCAGACCGTTTTATCAGTTTAAGCAGATAAGTAGATTTCCACAACTAGACGCTTATCTTTGGTAAGGAGGCCCAAAAGAGAAGAGTGTATTTTAAGAAATGATAAACTGTAAGTGTATTTAGCATTGAGTAGTTTAACTACAATGTAAGGTACTTTTAACTTATCCTCCACTCCATGTTTGCATAAAGTGAGGTTTACACTGCTATATGTATTTTGCAAGATACTACAAATTATAATTAACTATTAAAAATATATATATATATATTTGTACTACCCAGAAGTATTTTATAATTCGAAATAACCTCCTCCTTCAGCAGCAAACATTAAAGTGAACAACTATTATACAATAATGTGCATTATTCTGAAATGGGCCATTCTGCATGCTGCCTTTTCCTTTAGCAGCATTTATTTTACTTGTATCGTAATACATATTCCAAGTAAGGTTATTGGAAACCTAAAACTTGTTTGACAGCGCATTTACATTTTAAGCCTGTTTTGTGTATTTGAGTGTGTGTAAGGGTGGTGGTCCTCAGTAGTAGGAGTCTATCACTCATGGGCTTGGCTTTTAAGTTTGTCCTTGTGAACCTGTTGGGTGGGTCATGTGTGGACTTGTTTTGGTAGGAAAATGCCTGGGTGGGGATAACTGTCAGCTTCAGTGTGAACAAACTAGCTGTTTCTCTTGTAAACATGTGCTACATGCAGGTACACATTTCAGTGTAAATTAGTGTATTCTCTACTGTCTTTAAGTTGTATTGTGGTTTATGTTGTGTACAGCATGTGTGTAGGAATCACTGGGCCAGGGCTGTAGTTAATTCAAAGTGATGCAGGTCCCACCACTAATAACACCATGTGTGACTCTGATCACACAGCTATCAGCCGTTCTCCACTACTTGTCTCAAAGTCGTTGTTTGATTGTTGATGTATGCTCCAACGCCGACTGTAATTGTGTCTGCTCCCTTTAGGTGTGCAGGTTAATCCACAAAGGGCCTAGCCTGTGTGTTTGTCTATGTACGTGCGTGCACGTTAACGTCATGTGTGTATGTGTTGGGAGGTAAGTGGATTAGCTGGCTAAAGCTTCAATCCCATTACAAACCACGCTCAGTTTAAACCAGCTCCGGTGGCATCACACTGAGCTATCGGCGAACAGCCTGCCTGTGACCTCGAGATGCACGAACAGTTGTGCTCTTTGACAGTGAATGTGTTGTTTCAGTGGGAGTCTTTGCTACTGATGGCAGGTGTAGGGGCTTATTGAAGTAACCAGAGTTTCATTAACTTAACAAAGACTGCATTGTTGGTTACGTGTGCATATGATCTCGGATGTCTTCTGACAGGGTTGAGTGATTCATGCTGACTGATGGCCACAAAATCAGATGTAGATCTGTGACTCGTGTTGTGCCAGGGCTTGATCAGATGTTTGAAGCGTATGTGTATGTAGTTGACCTTAAGGCATCATGCTTGACATTTTTGACCATTTGTTGGCGTCATTTTTGTGACAGCGAAATGTTCGTCTTTCACTGTTTTTGTTTGCTGCTGATGGTACATTTAACATGTGGATTGAAGGAAGGCTTATGATCTTTATGTACAACAACATGGTTCGATCCATTTCTATTATCTTATTTTAAAATGTCCTATTTGCATTGCTTTACCTGAAATACACTTTTGTGATCTTGAAAATATCTAGGACAGAAAGCAAATCAGTATGGTTTTTAATATTTATTTTTGTTATTCTTTATTACAATTGAAAAAAAACTTGTCTTTGATAAACAGCCTAAAACCTACAGATAATCAATCAATTATTGTACAGGGAGCGAAAAAAAACAAACCTTTTCATATCCGAGACTTTAAAACCAGCCAATACATCTTATTTCCGGTATGAATATTCATAAATTAGGGAACAACCTAAATATAATAACTTTAATTAAAAGATTATGAATATGAGTTGATACTGCCAAATTCACATGGATACTTTATGAGAAGTCATGATAGCAGAACTGAAAACTTTGGATGGAGAACAATATAAGCAAAATGGGAAGTGGTTTGTGGTCTTGTGATCAGCATATTGACCATAGGGAATTTCTCACAGCAAAGACTTCCTTTTAACCATCAGAAGGTGGTTAATTAAAGTGTACATCCTATAGGCTCTTGTGGTATTGCATAGAAGCAGGTCTGTTGAGGAAGACGGTTTCTGGTGAGCTTAAGTGGCCGCATTGTCCCTTTACTCATCTCTGATGTCCAATCCATAACATCCTGTTTCTCAGGAAGTGAGTTAGAGGGGAGGGAGTGGTAACGGGACGGCTCTGATTGTTTTCATTGTTCTACGAAACTAACTGCTGACTTTCAAGGCCAAACTTACAGCTGTGAGAGGGGAAGACGTGTGGAGAACAAAAGTCAAGAGCGACATTAACTTGACCCCCGACAGTCACATTCAAACAGATGCAATGGCACTCAAATGTTTCAAATGCTAATTATTGCTCCATCTCTTTTCACACTTGCCTTTATGCTCTCAGTTGCACAAACTTCTTATTGTTTCAAAAACCTCCCAGACTGACAGCTGCACATTCTCTCCTCTGACTGTGGCTAACACACACACACACACACACACACACACACACACACACACACACACACACACATACATTCCCCAGTACAGTTGCCAAGAAATATCAATCACAGTTTATAATTCATCTTGCATGAATGACAGATGCACTCATTAGTGAAACACGATAGTGACTAGCCTGTATATGATGATTATTTGTTCCAACTGAGATTACATGAGGAGCGAGGCAGTCTGTGTTTACATGTGGCATAACATTAAGGAAAGATGCCAGATGAAATGCATTTAAATAGTTTATTCCTTTGGGTAATTGCGACCAGTGAACTTGACTCGACAAAACTTTATCGGTCAACACAGAACACTAAAGGTTATTAGCCAGTGTCCTGCTTAGGTCGCTTTACAGCGGATGAGTGGGAGGGCTGCTTTGCTGAATTGGCAGGAGACAATGCTAGGAATGCAAGATTAGCTTTTATCTTTTATTCAGCTCTCCTTTCCTTATCTCTCTCTACCCCCCTCTTACGCTCCAGTTTACACTCCTGTGTATTTCACTGCCTGTCTTTGTCCTTGCTTGATTTGTTTGCAGCTCTTGGCCTCTTCATCTCTAGCTGTCTCTCTGTAGGGTATAATATCAGCCCTGTCCTGGCTATGACCATATATAGGCATTTGTGGCTCAGGACTGCGGTGTGTGATTTGTTCAGGTGGGAGGTTATAGCTCTGGGGCGCCACAGCCACTAAGCAAAGGATAGTGGGAGTGTGTGTGTGTGTGTGACATCATGTCTTCCTGTCAGTCAGACTTAGCCCGCATGCAAATCCTGGTTTTGGTTCTGACAAATTCCTTTGTCTTGCGAAATAAACTGCAGCCACTCCTTGTTTTCTCATCAGGCCTTCCTACTTTTCTCCCTTTTTTCCCACACTGGGAACACCTCAAGAGAAACCACAAGTAATATTCGTGTGGGAATGTTTTCTTTGTCATTGATCAGACACATCCTCTCCATGCCCCATTTTACAAGCGAAATGGTGTTGTAATGGTCTGTCTTATCAGTTAAACAGTGCGATCACCATGTCTGCCTTCTTAATTTGTTTGCACAATCTGATGCAGGTGAAACTGTGAGTCATTCGTCACCATCGCTTCATAGTCTTATTACACCTATGCTTGTTAACACTACCTGTCGGGCACACAAACACCTGTTGCCTGAAATATAAATGCAGGTCCTTGTTTGCAGCCCAAATGTCTCTATGACCGGATTGTCAGAAGATTACATCTGTGCATGTTTGGGAGACAGAGAGGCATTTAGAAACCGAAATTCGGTCGCCCCTCCTCTACCTTGTCCAACCGGTCATGCAGGTGTGTGGGTGGCGATGCCTGTGTTTATTCACCTTTCAAACCAGGCCCGATGAGGAGCCAGGGTGCTACAGCAAAGAGTGTATCAACAGATAAGAGGATCTGAGTCTCCACTTGTTTGGCTCGGCTATAACAATGTATTTTTCTCCGAGCCCAGCCAAGATAACAAAGAGACGTAGGGGGAGGGATAAAAGGCAGTTGAGTTGAGCGAACACGAGTAGCGGACTGAAAGAGCTAGGCCAGAGGTAGATGAAAAGATGAAAGGCTGGGTACTTTTAAAAAATGCAAGGTTAAGAAGGAGAATAAAAGATTGAGTCGATAAGAGAACATATGGTTCTTGAAGAATGTTCCTATCTCTAAAATCCTTTTTTCTCTTTATGCTGACGGTCGATCTTCTCTGGCCCAGAGAAAGCTGCAGGTTTGGTCAACTTCCCACAGCCTGCTGCCGTACGCAGGCCAAATGTTGAGTAAATACTGGGTGTGTCTAAAGGCTGAAGCTACTGTATGCCTCGGTCTCGTGCTGTTTTTTTTGTTTTTTTTTCTGCTCACAAAGCAAACACTCCTATTGACACACTTGTACGGTATTCTCACCAAGTTGCTGTTTTTCCAACCGAGGGGCTTTCAATCTCAAACGGTTCTCTCTCTTTCTCCCTTTTCCCCTCTTCCCTCCCCTTTCTCTCTGCAGTCCATTCCTCCTGTTTCTGGGCTTGGTGGTTCGTTGACCATCTACTCATGAGCAACTAGAGCTCAACCTCTGACCTTGGTGTGATCTCTCACCTCTACTACCAAACCACGCCCAAGGTGAAGGTGTGTATTTCAGATTTTCTCTGCAATGAGCTTTGATAGTATGTTTGTGCTTAACTCTCCTTGGAAATAAATGTTGTGTTTTTGGTGTAAGGCTCCAAAATATATTGTTTCTCCTCTTTATGTTGAACAGCCATCTTTGTTTGTTTACCCTGAGACTCTCTATCAGTATAAATTGGCGCTTGAATGGTTCAATTTATGATGTAGGACCATGGTGATTCTTTAACATCCTCCCAATGCTATGGAAACCACAATTATCGCATATAAATCAAATGTCATGTACAATGTACATGCAGGCGAGACACATTTTTATAAAAGGAACATGAGGTTTTGTTTAGTCTTCTGTCAATATGCCAACAGTGTTTTGCTTTGCAAAGTCTACACACTGCAGAGGCTCTATCCCAAAATCTCTTTGTCTGTAAGACGGTATCTAATGTTGTGTATGAGAGGGTGAAAAGCCTAGAGGACGCCTCCATAAAGGCCCTAAGTAGCAATAGCTTTATTGATCTGCATGCTGGGGATGGTGGTATTGATCGATGTAATGTTGCAATAACTCTCTCCATATTATCATGTTCAATTTGTTGCTTGCAATATTAATGATCAATGCAATAACCAGGGTTCAAAGACTCCCTCCACCATCACTAGCCTCCTGCTACAGCTTTTGTCCCGTACAGTGTCTACTGTCTGACGTGAAATGTACAGTATCATGTGTCCTGGGATTTATGCTTTTTAATAGTACGAGTTGAGAAGTCTAATATTATTCTACTTTATTTTATGCTCACATAGTGCCACCCTGAAATGATTTCATTGTTGACAGTGATTCTTTCAACACCTGTTGTGTAATGTAGGTTTATTCAGTGCTGACATGCTCATGTAACCGTATCCCTAACGGCAGCATGGCATTTGAGCAAGTCAACCTCCGTTTTACGTCTGTGTGCTGGGAAAAGCTTGAATGAATGAGTCATTGCACTATGACAAGTTTTCAAAGGAACAGACTTTCAACACAAGAGCTCAGCGTAGTCTGGGAAGGTTTCCTGCCTGAGGTTTAGCCGGAAACCCATCTTTACTGTTGGTGTGTAATTATTAATCACGGTGTTTGAAGCATTGTGAAATCCCTCGATGACCGTTCCAAGTACAGGCAGTAATAGTAGGAATGCACAAAATGTGATCATCACAACACAAATCTTTTTCATCTGATTGCAGAAAACATCTGTAATCGTGATGGCCCACTAGCAGATGCAGACATAAAATGCAATGCTTTATAAAATATACTCATTCTCTGGGCATAATAAGAAAAAACAACTTCAACTCAGATAACATGTAAACATGCCATTATTATAATTTGTATCTGCCAATACCAATGTCACACCACTATCTGGCATCCTTAGTTGATAGCCCTTCCTATTATTTGATCAGCCCAAAACAATCCAGCAGCTGCCGAATCTTGCTATACTTTCTTTGGAGAGGTGTGTCTGTGTTTCCATAGCCACCCTCTCCCTGTGCTGTAGTCGGTACCAGGCTTTATGGACGTGAGTAACGCGCCCCCCCCTCTCTCCCATGGGGCCGTGTAGTGTGTATGGAGCAGTGTGAGAGCGCAGCGGCTCTGCTGGAGTCGGTCAGGGAGCAGGAGGTGCAGTTTGAACAGCTGACCCGGGCGCTGGAGGATGAGAGGAGGAGAGTGGGCCTCCCCGCCACCAGCCCCTCGACCCTGGGTCGCCCCCTCCCTCACACACAGGTAACACTCCCCAACAAACATCGCCACCCAGAGTCTGACATCTGCATCCTCCATTTTCTTTCACTCAACTTCCAATCAATGGATCATCACTTGCTCCATCCAATCCTCCAAATGTTCTCCATCCATCATTCATCCCTTCTCCGCCTGCCTCGTTTCCACCAGCGCCCGGCCACTCTCTCTGTGTGTGTGTGTGTGTGTGTGTGTGTGTGTGTGTGTGTGTGTGAGTCATGATGAAACGTCTCGACTGTAGTCCGTCTGTCTCTCAGCCCCCATCTGCAAACACATCCCTGCGCATCGTTCCACTTCTTTTAACATGCCTGAGATGGCCACCCTCACATTTCCGGCATGCCTTCGCTGTCACTTACCGGATGACAAACACAAACACACTTTTCGGCGGCCCCTGCTGAGGAATGTCAGTTATTCTCCGCTCTGCTCCAGCATGTTGCGTTATCACGTGTGGTCATCTGTCGTGCATGTGTCGCATACTCCTGCATCCCTCGTGGTTTCTCATTCAACCTGAAGGATTTTGTTTCTTTCCTTTTTGAAATGTTTTAATCATGCTATGTAACTGCTTCTGTTGTTCTTGCTAAAGACTGACTATTCTTGGTTGCATGAAATCATATAATTGCTGGTTGAACCTCAATGATATTGCAAGCTCCTTGATGAAGTTGTGTAATAAAATGACTAGTGCTTATCATGTTTGTATGGTTGCGCAAAGGAATGATATGCATTGATCGGGCTTGATGTAATTCATATGCTGTTTATTTTCTCAATTGTATTTATTTTGTTGTCTATACAATGTCAGAACATTTTCAAAGAAATCCTTTTTAAAAGTTCCTAGAGTTATTTTACTTTGAAATGGTCCTACCGTATCCTTCTTCCATTGTATTTATCAAAACACTTGACAATCACAGACTTATAAACTTCAGTTAGGTGTCTGTAGGCTTGTGAAGCGCAATTAAAGCACCTTTTTTTTACATTTGACATGCAGAGTAAACTAGTTTAAACTCTGTTCCTGAATATTTGTCTTCCTTAAGGGCTCTGTGACATAGATTAGAGATCATGTTGTGTCTCTTTGAATCCTTGGAAGTTTTAGATTAGTGTGCTGCAACTGGAAGATGAAGGCTAAAGATACACTATCTTAGTTTTTGGCCTTGACGAGAAGAGCTGTTGGTAAATGAGCAGGTATTATAGGAAGGTCCAGCTGTAGAGGAAGTGTCCTTTTCTGCTACACAAGTACACTTCCCGTTGCTTGTTAATAACAACCCTGCCTCCTTGTGGACATTATGTAAAGTGCAGTATGACGAACTGCAAGTAAAAAGAGAAAGTCAGTGTTTGATAAGGTTCATAACTTAGTTTTTAATTGTAATAGTCTGTAGTGTCAATGCAACCGAACACAGTAAACCATGGTTTAGGAGACATGGTTATGGTCAGTTCAGTAGCGGCAGAGAAAATGCATACATATATGTTCATTTCCATTTGTATTGAAGAGAGACTTCTATATTACTCAGCACAAACACTTCCCCAAAGGCAACATGTCACAACGGGCTGAAAATAAAAGGAAAAAGCATCAATCAAGCAATGAAATTACAAGTAAAATGCAACATAAAAGTTGTGCATTAAGTGTGTTTCATTCAGTTTCTCCTTGACCATATTAAACATTCAAATCACTGAAACATTTGTCTGTTGGAAATGTGTAAAGCAGTGAATGGTAAACTGGGAAGAAACGCACTTTCGTCTTCTCATACACAATGTGACAGTGTACCGCTCGACAGCTCCTGCATCTGTGAGCTTTAGTTATGCATTATGTGCAACAATCTCCATACCGTGTGTACTGGACCGTGATTGTAAAGCAAAAATACACAAACCGTTACAGTCATGACCGTCGGTAGTATGAAAGAAATGCTGAAACTGAAAGTAACCCAGGGTAGTAGTAACACAGTCTTTCCCTGCTGGGGATAGATTTTCAAAGTATCTCCATTGCATTGTTCACATGTAATTCAGCTGGAGGCTGAGGCGGTCGTGTTGCACGAGTGCTACTCAGGGTTAGGTTGAAAGCCTCCAAGTTATACAGTGTGACAGTCATTGGTTATGTAACGGAATACAGCAGGATGAAGTAGGGTGTGAGGATGAGTGGCTGTACTCCAAAATGTCCTCCCTCATGTCTGGCAGTGATTCACAGACCATAAACATGCAGGGACAGTTTGGTCAGCAGTGAATGTGCTTCAGCAGCAGTAATATCATCTGGGAGGTTGTAAGAAAGTAGACAGCGCTGGCTACTGTGAATCATGCCTTGACCTCACTTTATTACGTGGTCTCAGCTAAACTGTAAGATATTTATTTCTTAATTTAATGTCTCTTTCCCTTCCCTACCAGAACGGGCGTTTAGGTGATGCAGACATAGAACGACTCAAACTGATTGACTCGTACATAAACGGCACACAGGTTTGTGTTTTTGTAGTTTTTCATGAAAATGTATATTTGGCTTTATAGCAGTAAGAGCGAGTGACTTAAAAGAGCCAATGATTTAAAATGAACTTTTGCATATACAGTACAGAATGGTGGACCCTGCACACGGCGCGCTCGACGAGAGCTACACACCAGAAGACGACTCACAGGAAGTGCACTCAGTCTTTTCTGAAGAGGGAACCACACGGCGGCAGGATAATGGCGTAAGTGATTATGGAACTATCACTGCGGTCATCAGGCTTTGCCTACAAAGGCTTGTGTGGCTCAAGTTCACAAAATGTAACCCTTTTTTTATTGCGTCTGAATTTGTTGTAAGTTAAGCTACGCCTCTAAGGGATGTTGCATCACCTGATGATACTCAAACCCTAAAAAGTATGAGTCAAACGAAATGTTAACATGTTTAAAACAACAAGACCTTTATTAGGTGACAAGCTGACTGCATGATGGCACGATGTTCCTTCACAACTTCATGACGCTCCCAAAATAGTTTTTCTTTATTATTTTGAGAGACCCCAAGTGGCATGGCATATCATATTGTGCAATTAAACATACTTTGATACAGTTCTCATGTTGCTCTCCTGCAGATGAAGAAGCCAATCTCACGCACAGTCCTGCCCTCTGACTCCATGTCGATTGACGGGGGCTTGTCGGTGTCTGGGATGGGGGGTTACAGCGCCACACTGGACCGCTCCTACAGGCAGGCTGTCCCGTCAGACTACCCCACGGCCACAGTGCCCAGAAACTACCACTACGCCCCTGTAGGGGGATATGACGAGTACCGGGGGGGCCCGCCATCAGAGGCATACACCAGCCTGAGCAGGGGCTCGCACATGGACGAGCGCTACAGGTATAAGACCCCTGAACATGGTGCTCTGAATGATTTATTTGTTCGGGAATTATTTTCTTCAAGCCATACAGTACATTTATTTTATGAGTGGACACAAAGCATATTTCCC
This sequence comes from Notothenia coriiceps, assembly GCF_000735185.1. NCBI lineage: Eukaryota > Metazoa > Chordata > Actinopteri > Perciformes > Nototheniidae > Notothenia > Notothenia coriiceps. Next base: position 141,930 of record NW_011365512.1, on the reverse strand, counting down.
TGTTGTTGTTGTTCTTCATCAAAAACATGGTTATTAAATACAGTCTCACTTAACCACTCCTCACCCCCTTCTTCTCCCAGGCCAGTTGACGGCTACCGGACCCTGGACTCGGGCTACCGGGCCCCCAGCCGCCAGCAGCTGGACCCGTACGCAGCGCAGCCCCAGGTGAGCCGGGGGATGAGGGCCCTGGGCTCGGCGCTGGAGGTGCGATACGGCCACAGCCACTACGGCCTGGAGGACGACCAACGCAGCGTGGGATATGATGACTACGGCATGGGGCCCCCACCCATGCACCCCGGGGGCTACGGCACCATGCCAGGCCTGGGTCGCGGCCCCGCTGCTATGGACAGAAGAAGACTGAGGTAAAACACAAAAGCAAAACCTGATTGTTTTATAATCACACCATGTATGTGAGTATTATGAGGCCAGCTCTACTTTAGACCTACCTTTTACTATTGCTTGTAATGCTTTAAAAAAAATATATAGTCAAAATTAAATGTTAGTTTGATATTTCTTTCCCGTTTTATTGTTTAACTCAGTAATCTACTGCCTGTTTGCTTTTATTCCAATGCTTGAATCTGTAAAGAAAGTGAGAAATGTGCTAAAAGTGCCTTGCCTTGCTTTGAGATAGTGTTAAACTCTGAATATGTTTCTAGCGACTCGCCTGACAAATGTTTCTCTGTTTATTCCTGTCTGCCACATGCAGGAGCTGTGAGGATACTTTGGACGGTGAAGTCGTTGGAGTTGACCCCTATGCCTGGGGCGTTCCCATGACGATGGAGAGGGGCAGCATGGCTTCACTGGACAGCACGCTGAGGAAGGGTCCGCCTGGTACATGGAGACAGCCGGAGCTGCCGGAGGTCATTGCCATGTTGAACTACCGCCTGGACCCCGTCAAGATCAACGCTGCCGCATTCCTGCAGCACCTCACATTCAAAAATGATAAGGTGAGCAAGAAATGCCTGTTATTTGATCTGAGGAAAAACCCATGGATGACTCGGTGCTTAAATCTAATAAACGTGTGGCAACCTCTGATAAGTCACTTAAACAATGGTCTGTTTAAAACAATTAAATAATGGAATTCTGTTTTTTGCATTGTGTCTATATGGCAGCTTGATTTATATTGCTTGTGTGTGTCTAGGTTAAGTCAGAGGTGCGGCGCCTGAAGGGCATCCCGTCCTTGGTGTCGCTGCTCGATCACCCCACTAAGGATGTGCACCACTCGGCCTGTGGAGCACTAAAGAACATTTCATTTGGGAGGGACCAAGAGAACAAGATCGCCATCAAGAACTGCGATGGAGTGCCCGCTCTGGTCCGGTTACTGAGGAAAACCCACGACCAGGACCTCACCGACACGATCACAGGTAACGCATCATGTGACGCTAGAGTAGATCAATTGTGTTGTTTATTATTGACTTTGTTATGAGTTGTAGCAAGGAGTTATTAAACATGGATGAGACAAAAGGTTTTATCATGACTACAGCTATTGATTATTATAGCGATGAGTATTTTACCGATTATTCCAACATGTTATCGAATAAGAAAATGTATTGAAAAGCAATAATAAACATGAGCAAGAGAATATAAGAGAAGTCGCTTTAAGTGAGTTGATTGGTTTTCCTATTGGCACTAACCCATTTTGTACGCTGGATAAAAAAAAAGAAGTGTTTTCTGAAATGTATAAAATAATAATAATATGGAGTTTTTTAAGGAATGGCTTTAGCCCTGATTCACTTAAGTTATTATTATTAATTATTTGAAGGGCCACGTACTCTTTTTTTCATTGCGGTGAGGGTAACAAGGTTTATTATTTCGTCCCAGGCACATTGTGGAACCTCTCGTCCCACGACTCGGTAAAGATGGAGATCGTGGACCACGCCCTGCACGCCCTTGCCGACGAGGTGGTCGTTCCTCACTCCGGCTGGGAACGAGCGAGCCACGGGGGGGAGGAGAGCTGCAAGCCTCGCCATCTGGAGTGGGAGACCGCCCTGACCAACACTGCCGGCTGCCTTAGGTATGCAAAGGGTTCAATGGATTAAAAGCCAACAAAGTCAAAGAAGGAAAAATAGCTATTTTGAATGGAAAGCATGCAATTATGTGCTTACAATTCTCCCTCTGTCTGGCAGGAATGTGAGTTCAGAGCGCAGCGAGGCCCGGCGAAAATTGCGGGAATGCACAGGATTGGTGGATTCTCTTATGTATGTTGTCCAGTCACAGATAAACCGCAAAGATGTGGATAACAAGGTACCCGTTCACTTCAGTTTCGACAGGTGTTCCCGCCCTGCTCTCTACTTCTGTCTCCATTTTGATCTTCTCTTCTCGCCCTGCAGCTGGTGGAGAACTGTGTCTGCCTCCTGAGGAACCTTTCCTATCACGTTCATCGTGAAGTTCCTGGCTGCGAACGTTACGCAGAGACCGCGCCCGTTAACCAGGGGCCGGTCCCTGCCAACAAAGGGGGCTGCTTCGGCTCTCGAAAGGGCAAAGGTCAGTGTGAGACAGCTGAGTGTTGCATTGTGTCCATTTGGTGTTGAAAAAGTGGTTGTGTTGCTGGTGGCTTTGAGCTTGTTGGTGGTGGAAGCACCTGTGGCTGTTTTTCAAACTCTACAACTCTTTCCCCCCCTACTCCTCCTCTTCCTCCTCTTCCTCCTTCCTCCCCATCTTTCTTCCTGCCCTCCTTCACTTCACCTCCTCTCTCTTTGCTGTATTTAGATGAGTGGTTTTCAAAAGGTAAGATTCTCCTCTTGGTGTTGGCAAACTTTTGAAAGTATTGACCACTCTGTCATCCCTCATTTCACTTATGGAAAATAGTACTTGTTTGTATTGAGAATGTCGAATAAATAGGATTTCACATCCTGTTCATAAGCATGATCACCTGATGTCACGTAAACAACGTTGCATGTTCACAGTGCTTGTTCCACTGGTTGCATGGTTGTATTCCCTATACTAATGAGCCAGAGTAAAGGAATGAGGATAACTGAATGCTATCTCAACCAGCTGCACACAAAATCAATCTTTCATGTTCTCCCTTTTTTTTTTTAAATCTAACTTCTTGCTGCAGGAAAGAAGGATGGAGAGGATGGCAGCGGAGATGTGGTCGACATTCCAAAGAGGACAACACCTGCCAAAGGTATCGTTTCTCTTTCCCTTCAAAGCATTTTATAATTGATCAGATAAATAAGGGATCATTCTTTAAGATAATACAAGTCTCATCCCAAAATGTGTGTTTACAGTCACGCAGATAAACAGTTTGGGCTGGTAGGAATATTGTTTGGAAAAAGGCTTATACAGTGGGGGAAAAAAGTATTTAGTCAGCCACCAATTGTGCAAGTTCTCCCACTTCAAAAGATGAGAGGCCTGTAATTTTCATCCTAGGTACACTTCAACTATGAGAGACAGAATGGGGGGAAAGAATCCAGGAAATCACATTGTAGGATTTTTAATGAATTAATTGGTCAATTCCTCGGTAAAATAAGTATTTGGTCACCTACAAACAAACAAGATTTCTGGCTCTCACAGACCTGTAACTTCTTCTTTAAGAGCCTCTTCTGTCCTCCACTCGTTAACTGTATTAATGGCACCTGTTTGAACTCGTTATCAGTATAAAAGACACCTGTCCACAACCTCAAACAGTCACACTCCAAACTCCACTATGGCCAAGACCAAAGAGCTGTCAAAGGACACCCGAAACAAAATTGTAGACCTGCACCAGGCTGGGAAGACTGAATCTGCAATAGGTAAGCAGCTTGGTGTGAAGAAATCAACTGTGGGAGCAATTATTAGAAAATAAGACATATACAAGACCACTGATAATCTCCCTCTATCTCCCTTTAGATGATCCAGAAGAGGATTGGGAGAATGTCATATGGTCAGATGAAACCAAAATAGAACTTTTTGGTAAAAACTCAACTAGACGTGTTTGGAGGAGAAAGAATGCTGAGTTGCATCCAAAGAACACCATACCTACTGTGAAACAAGGGGGTGGAAACATCATGCTTTGGGGCTGTTTTTCTGCAAAGGGACCAGGACGACTGATCCGCGTAAAGGAAAGAATGAATGGGGCCATGTATCGTGAGATTTTGAGTGACAACCTCCTTCCATCAGCAAGGGCATTGAAGACTAAACGTGGCTGGGTCTTTCAGCATGACAATGATCCCAAACACACCGCCCGGGCAACGAAGGAGTGGCTTCGTAAGAAGCATTTCAAGGTCCTGGAGTGGCCTAGCCAGTCTCCAGATCTCAACCCCATAGAAAATCTTTGGAGGGAGTTGAAAGTCCGTGTTGCCCAGCGACAGCCCCAAAACATCACTGCTCTAGAGGAGATCTGCATGGAGGAATGGGCCAAAATACCAGCAACAGTGTGTGAAAACCTTGTGAAGACTTACAGAAAACGTTTGACCTCTGTCTTTGCCAACAAAGGGTATATAACAAAGTATTGAGATGAACTTTTGTTATTGACCAAATACTTATTTTCCACCATAATTTGCAAATAAATTCTTTAAAAATCAGACAATGTGATTTTCTGGATTTTTTTTTCTCATTTTGTCTCTCATAGTTGAGGTATACCTAGGATGAAAATTACAGGCCTCTCTCATCTTTTTAAGTGGGAGAACT
>NW_011365512.1:125145-137279 GCF_000735185.1 Notothenia coriiceps | reverse complement strand
TAAACAGTTTGGGCTGGTAGGAATATTGTTTGGAAAAAGGCTTATATGTGGTCAGCACTAATGTTAAACCAACACCCCTCTCTCTGTTGGTGTCAGGTTACGAGCTGTTGTATCAACCAGAGGTGGTCCGTNTTTTTTTTTTTTTTTTTTTTCTCATTTTGTCTCTCATAGTTGAGGTATACCTAGGATGAAAATTACAGGCCTCATCTTTTTAAGTGGGAGAACTTGCACAATTGGTGGCTGACTAAATACTAATGTTAAACCAACACCCCTCTCTCTGTTGGTGTCAGGTTACGAGCTGTTGTATCAACCAGAGGTGGTCCGTGTTTACACATCGCTTCTCAGAGAGAGCAAGAACCCCTCGGTGCTCGAGGCTGCAGCTGGGGCCATCCAGAACCTGTGTGCCGGCCGGTGGACTGTAAGTATCTTTTAGTTTTTTCAGCAAACTGAATCAATGCTCTAGGGATTTTTTTTTTTTGTTGCATTTTAGAGTAACACAGAAAAGTAATCTGATTTATTTTTGTTCTGTCGAAGCAAATATGATTAGTTAGTTGTAGGAAAGGTCCATGAAGTTACTGGAATGTGTGCTGTCAATCTAAAAGATATACATTTCTCCATTGGTTTTCAGTATGGTCGCTACATTAGGGCCACAGTGCGTCTGGAGAAGGGTCTCCCCATGATAGCGGAGCTGCTGGCTCATGGCAACGACCGCGTGGTGCGGGCAATGTCCGGAGCTCTGAGGAACCTCTCCATCGACAACCGCAACTGCCAACTGCTCGGTATGGATGTGTATTGTGCCACCAAATTAGTTACAAAATACTCTGTTGTTCTAATGGAATATAGCTTGCACTTCTCTTTTGTCCTCCAACCTTGAAGTCTGTATTGCCCCTTGTTCTGTGGGCAAAAGCTGTGCTTAAAACATACTTATTTCAGGCATCTCATCGAAGACCATTGACTTTGAGAGGAGGAAAACAGAAGTGCAAACATGCCGACTCGTTTGTGTTTCAGGACTTCCTGCAGCATTTTGTTTATATGTATTCCTAATACTATAAACGATGTGTGACTATGATTTTGGATGTTTGCATTGGTATTACTCCAGATGCTTTTTTTCTGACCTCGCTGCATGTGTTCTTTAGGTTTGCACGCCGTGCCTCACCTCGTGGCCAACCTGCCCGGAGGCCAGAGTCAGTCGGGGCGAACTCTATCGGAGGAGACGGTGGTGTCTGTACTGAGCACGCTCACTGAGGTGCTAGGCAACAGTGTGGAGGCAGCAAAGACTCTCCGAACCTCACAGGGCATCGAGAGGCTGGTGCTCATCAACAAGGACGGGTGAGTGTGTCTGTAAATAAGCTAAGAATAGAGTAAGTAGAACATAGAGAATTCAGGATGCAGCTTATTGCAAACCCAACATTTCATCTTTAATATACAACGATGCTTTTATGATAGCAAGACAGATACTTGAGCAGTGTATCACAAAATCAATGTCCATACCTTACTGTTATTGCAAACAAACATTTGAATGATTCTTTAAAAAAGCTGAGACTTGAAAGAAAACTGTTTTTTTTGTTGTTGACTGATTAGATAATAACCTCAGTCAAAGATGGGTTTGAATAAAATGATTTGTTGATCACACATTTCCGAAGTTAAATAGCTCTTTGTGAAAATGCCTGAACTGGCTGTTGAAGACAACCGTGCCAAGATATAAAGCCAACACTTTGCTCAATGTGTGAACGTCTCTGTGCGTCCTGCAGAAAGCGCTCGGAGCGGGAGGTGCGGGGGGCCGGCCAGGTGCTGCAGCTCGTCTGGGCGCACAAGGAGCTCCGCAAGCCTCTGGAGAAGGACGGCTGGAAGAAGACTGACTTCATGGTTAACCTCAGCGCCACCAACGGGCCGAGCACCCGGGCCAACGGCACCTATGAAGACAGCACCATGCCACTGCTGGACAGAGGTCGGTGTTAGGAAATAGTTCACGGTTTAACATGTTCACTGCCCTCAAATTCCACATTTCTTAACTTGAGAAGAAAGTTTAGTTTGATTCGTGACTCTGTTTTGTTTCCTCTTAGGGGAAAAGAGGGACATGATTCCTCTAAATGACCTCGGCCCTGGTTAGTATTTATCATCACTGTCTTTGTCAATAAAAACATCAAGATCACGACGAGACGTTGTATGATTTCCTTCTCGTTCTCATCGTTTCCTCAGAGGCGTACTCTACACTGGACCAGAGGGAGAGGAGACACACTCTGGATGAAACCACAGACACTTTACCGGTACCTTAAATCTTTCTCACGCAAATACCCAAGTCTGCTCAAGTTGGATTGCTCACTTAACTTCACTAACTCCTGATCTCCTGCACCATTATGAATATGTCCTGACTTTATAGGGATAGTTTGGATGTTTTTGAAGTGGGGTTATGTGAGGTAATTATCCTACATATCCATAGTCAGTACGACCACAGAAACAATGCAATGTGCTGCCGTTGAAGGAGGCAGCAGCAGAACATATTTGAGCCGTATAAAAAAAAGGCCTACCTAAAAACAGTTTACCCTATATTTAAAATATTTGACCGCTTTATCTTAGTGCCAGACGTTCCTTTTTGATGGGGAACAGAAGCTATATTTGCTCTTTTTTTAAAAGCCAGCAGACTCTTTGCACAGAAATGGTCTGGTTTACGGGTCAGCTAACTCCTAAATTGGTTTGTGGGTTTGTCTGACTTTGCAGTAACCAAAATTAACCAAGTTGGCTAAAAAAAGGTTTCACTGCTGCCCGCATCAGTGCATTGCTTTGCTTGTGTCTATTACATGCGTACTGGGGGTTGTATAGACCCCCATCTACTGTACACAGACCTTGGATCAGTATCTAACACAAACCCCACTTCAGAACGCCCAACCCATTTCCCCTTTTAATCTTTCCTTTGGCAGTTGCCTTTAAAAAAAACTCACATTTACTGACATTTTCTTTTCTCACTCACTTCCTTTCTCTTTCTCTCTGGTCGTCTCTCAGCGAGGGGTGTATGGGGGCAGAAAGGGGTCCTTGCCCCTGTTGGACTCCTACGATGGTTAGCCCTCCCACCTCCCCTCTACCCCCTCTGCATGTAACAGCATGGTATGTCCAACTCACCTCTCGTCCTGCATGGACTCTGAGCTCTGTTGCTCTGTCTGATAACACCGGACCCTCAGTGAAACCTGTCTCCATGGTGTCCTGAAGCAGCTTACTGTCATGTTTTTTAACTTTATGATGCCCCTATGTGACCTGTACATGCTGGTAGTATGCTGCAAGGTACTCCTTATGCATTGTGGTCCATGCAGTCCTTTTTTAAGACTTTAATCCCTTAGATTTCAAACTGTTATAAGTTCAGTAGTGCCGTCACAATACCAGAACTTGTCGTTGATACCAAAGCTAGTGTTAGAAATATTACAGTTACACAATGTCAAGAAAACATTCCTTAAAACAGCTTTGTAACCGTTGCAACAAATATGTTCACTCTTGTGATCTTTGTCCCAAGTTCTGTTGTTTTTAACTTTGTATAGTACCATCAGTGTTGTTCACATGTTGCTCAATGCCACATGGGTTTATTGATAACAACATTAATCCAAGTAGACTCTGAACACAGTCAATAATGAACCTTTGTGGCATTGAGCCAGCGTGCAGGGTTACCTTTCTTTTTATTAACACTATATTTTTCGGATAGCTTTACACCGAAGTGATGTTTAAATAGCCACACCCCTTCAGGTTTATGGTACCATTGCCCTTAATTGAATAGATGTTGCTATTACTCCCAGGACTGAAGAATCTTTCCTCAGTGAGCTCTTGTGGCTCTGCAGGGTATTACAACAACATACAGATTGAAATGGGTAGTAACTTCATGTCAGCTTTCATTTTGTATTATTTAATATTGGAGAGGTTACTCTAAAGTAACGTCTTTGATTATTTGTTATTTTTCACGAATTGTAAAATATTTAATTTGGTTTTCTTTTGAGTTATTCTGATCCCAATGTAGTACATAGCTGGTAAGAGATCATTTATACACATTTGAACCAATGTAATAGGATGATTGTGTTTTCATCAGGCAAGGCTTGGATAGCTGGCTATGAAACTTGATGTGAATTACAACCAATTAACAGGGGAAACCAAACTTGAGTTAAACTTGTTTTAATTAAATGCTAGATTGTTAAAACATAAGTCTCTGTTGTGCCTCCATGTTTATCCTGTAAATGACCAGCTTTCATTTTTAATTCTAATCGACGTTATTTGCTCCTCCAGAAAAATTGATAGTGTGCATCACCCAGACGGGGCCGTCCCTGCCCTACCACTGCTACTGAAGAGAGAAGATCCAGATGCACAGTCTCTCTCCCCCTCCCCTCCCCTCCTCTCTTTCTCTATCACCACACAGATGGGATCAGAATATAAGGGTTGGCATCCAAAGAAAAGTGGCCGTGTTGCAGGCAAAACGTTTCATGCAACACACCGTACAGAACCATACAACTACTTTTTACAAACGCATTCAATTGTAGCAGCAGAAGTATATGACATTTTAAATTATAATTCTCCTATAAAGGCAATCACCTTTGTTGACAATCATTTAATTTCGGTGTTGTCCTTTTGCTTGTTTTTATTATTTTCTTGCTATCGCCAACATTTCGGTAAATGTTGTCCTGCCAACACCCGCATCCTGATGATGACTTTGTACGTAGAGTAATGTAGGGTATATACTGTATATAAAAAGAAAAATGGGATGACTGCATTAGTTTTGGCTCATTAATTTAAATCGTCCTTTCACTGGGACCGTTGGGAGCTTTGGGCCGACCTGTAGATTGAGAATGTTTATAGGGAGTTATTTTCCTGTCTAGAGTTATTTTCTCTCGGTTGGGATGAGCACAGGTGTAGACCAGAAAAGGGCAGGTGTGTGTATATTTGTCATACAATAAGCCTGTGGCCGTGTGTGTGTGTGTGTGTGTGTGTGTGTGCGTGTGTGGAAATATGGACCTTGGAGCGAGTGTGTTTTGTGTGCGTGTGCACGGACCAGACCCATAAGACCATGTGTTGATAATTCATCTGTTCATGTTGTCTGTTTTTCAAGGTGTGCTTCTACTCCTGTTACAAAGCTTTGTTTGGTTTAATGTACCAGCTGACTCTTCAAACCTTCATTTCAAACTAAAAATGTACAATTTTAGCCGCTGTCTTGGATTTTCAGTCTGGATTCAGCCGACGAGAGCAGTACAGACTTGACTCTGAAATGACAAGCTGGTAACATCATACTCTACCAAGCCACTAAAACATTTTTGACATCCTGCTTCAGAAAACATTCCTGGCTCTACTGTAAAATATTCACGCTATAGACACCACTTACCATACCTAGTTTATTCATTATTTAGAAATGAACAAACGCATCAGGAGGTTCTCTCTGGACTAATGATTTCCTCTTAACATTTCAAAGAAACCACTGCTTTCTTATTTTATCAATATATCTGTTCATATTGGCATTCTTGATGTGCCATTTTACAAAAGAAAACACTTAAATATGGGACACTAATCCCCTCGGAGGAGACTCAAGTTTTAAAAGACAGATCTGGGAGATATACTGATGTTTAATTTAATTAGGGACGTGGACAAAAGCACATTTTGGTCTATAATCCATTTGTTTTTACCTTCTTTTTTTTGTTGTATTTTTTCCACTTTTATGTCAGGTTTTTTTGTTTTTTATTTCGGGTTTGTATGTATGGGAGTGGTGGGTGAGAGAATTATGCAATGTGTTTTAGTCCCAGTTTCCCCCGGAGTTCTTTTTGAGGCAAAAGAGACCAAACATCTTTGTTTTGTTTCGTTTTTTACTCTCCACACACAGTATATTTGTAATTTTGCCTATCCATGTAAAATGATGTACCATTCATACCGGCCTTGGCTCTGAGAAGTTGCTTTTTTCAGTAAAGTATGTAACTGGTAATACTGTTTTTATAAATAAAGATCTTTTCTTAGACAAGATTTTGCACCGTGTGATTTATGTGGCTGTGTGGTGAGGAAGGAGTGCTGTGATAAACGTGTCTAATAAAAGAGGAAGGTAATCATATCCCCTCACTCTTGTTAAGGCAAACGCACAAACATGACACTAAGAGATATTCATCCTCTAACACCAATGTTGCTCTAATTGTGAAGATGTTATCTGTAGTGAAGTCTTTTCTGTCATCACTTTTTTTTTTAACTCACAAACACATTAATCTAACTGTATCATGTGTCTGCGTAAAGCCAATTAACTTTCCAACACCGCAGCACAGTTTAAGAACTTAAGTGTCGACGTTCTCGGCTTTGCTGTTGTCTCTGGTTTCAAATGCTGGCAGGGAAGAGTGTGTGTTTGTGTGCGTGTTTACCAGGGTTATGACATGTTGCAGAAACACGCGAGGGTTGTACCACGATGTGAAAGTGTCTTGCTGATTCCAGTTATGCAACACATGTGAAATTCATCCCACCAAGATTGAGAAGCAGCTGCTGGATCACGAGGGCTGTAGTCGCAGGTCAGTGAGAAAGTTTGATGTTAGTCAGTGTGTGACTCAGAAAGAAGCTATTATTCTGTGGGTCATCCCCATTTCCTCGTGGTTTTACCAACGGGTGCTTTTTTATATTCTGCAATTATAACCATTGAAGGTCTTTGAGAAGCTGATCCAGAAGACAAACTTAAATTTGATCAATTATTATGCACATTATTTTCTGAGTTATGAAAGTAATTAATCCATGACTCCATATATGGTTTCTAATGAGACTTCACATATATTTCAAGATTTGTTTCTGTCTCTGCAATTTTGATCAATTTTGAAAGGAAGGATTTGGTTTTACAAAAATGGGAACAAAGAATCAGGGCTGGGTCAATCAATGTCGTTGCCCTTCAAATAGCTTTGAGGAATATAAACATGGGTATTCCCTTTGTCCCTCTTTTTTCAAATAATGAGAAGAGAAGTTCAAAAATATGACCAAGCATTCATTACTTTCTTCACTCGACAACTTTTAACACTTGATACAATGGACAGATTTTCTTTTCTATTCTGGATGAAAAAGATGAGAATATTTTTTGTGTTCACAGAAAATGGATTGCTGAACTGCAACAAGTAGATCAAACAACCCAACCATTTATATATTTTCTTCATATAGTTTGGATATTAGCAACAATAACAAATACCTCCTGAAATTTAGAGGGCATGTGAGTATTGCTTTAAGACAAACATTTCAACATATCCTTTAGGTTTCACACTCGGCCTATACAGTGTACCTCGAAAATTGTGTTATTTCTTGCATTGCTAAGAAGGTTTTCCCCATTGATGTTCGGAAATATATTTCTATATAGGCTAAATAAAAAATAATAAAAATAGTATAGAGGCAAAGGTACATTGCCAGGACTCATGAACCCAGTAAATCTAAACCGGCACTCTGGCCCTAATAAGATGTGTAAAGTCTTTAGGAAATGTCCTATAGATGCATCTGCCACAGTGTAGTATTATTAGAGCTGCAGTAAACTGCAGTCCTTTAGTTCCTTAACCACAGCTGTGTGTGCAAATGTCAGTGTTAGTCATTGAATGTGTGTAATGTCGGTAAGTAACACACACTCATGCACGCACCTTCCTTAAATTTCAGACGACCAAACCCAGCAAACCCCCCCCCCAATCCCTCCGTCCCTCTCTCTCTCCCTCGCTCTGTCATTAGGTGTCATATCTATTTAGGGCTCCCCCGCTGTTCTGCATTTACTCTCGATTTCTCTCTCAGGCGAGCTAAGAAGCAGCAACATTCAACTCCAGCTCACCAGATCTTTCGAGTAAAACTGTGGGGTGGAAAAGACCAGTCGGATTTTATCTCATGTTTACAGAGGAATTATTTTGTCGGGAGGAATGTAGCACCAGATTCATCGGAGGAACCAGAGTCTGCTTTCGGGAAACCTCTCCACTGGAGATTGTGTGAGGCCTAACACCTGATGTGTGCAGGACAGCAATTTCAAAGATCTCAGTGTAAGAGCAAAGGAACTGCTCAGTATTGACTTGTAACTCATGGGGTCCCTCGATGTCCCCAGTCCGTCCTCTTCAAACTCGGATGGCGAGTCCCACGATCGTACCATGGCCCCGGACTCCTCTCGCCACACCTCTCACACGGGGAAGCAGACCCAGCTGGGGGGCCTGGGCTACGGGGTCATGGTGGCCTGGGACCACCTCAGGCCCTTCATCCCCTTCTTCCTCATCAGCTTCATGGTCGTGGTCCTCGTCTACCTGATGCAGGCCATCATCTTTGGCGGGCCCTTCAAGGACCCTCTGTTCTTTGTGAAGTTCAACGAGCGATGGCCCCGGCCCGCTCCATACCAACAGAACCCTCCAAAACCAACCAAGTTTTTCAGTCCGGTCCCTTCCTCGTCCTTCGAGCAAGTCCTCTTTGAAAGTCACAGAGACAACGAGACAATGTGAACTCAAAAACTGGAAGACATTTTTTATTTCTTCGTGGATGTAAGCACCAAAGACTCTCCTGGGATTGCAGGTCTCAGTGCTAATGAAGCACACAGACTGAAACTTTGACTATGTTTATGAACAATTATAAACAATCTATTTGTGGACAACTTTTAGAAATCTACATTATAAAGTGATTTACACACGTAGCAAAATAAGATAGAGTTTCAGAACAAAGCTTTGGTATATACAAAAACGAAATAATGTATTAAAAAAAGGTTAGGAATATACAAATGAAAATAAAATGAAGGTGGATCAAAGGCAAATTAAATCCAAGTCAAATGTATCTACTGGAAGGCAGTGTTTGAGACTATTTTTTTGTATTGGTTGTACTTTGTAGTTTTTTTTAATGTTAACCTACTTGCCCTATTTACCCCAGAACTACTAGAGTTGGTCCTTTCTCCTTGTGATGTTGGGCAATGATAATATAATGACCCTTTATCTGTCTCTGTAATTCCTTTGTGAAGTATTTTTTAATTAGAAAATGCAGCTGCCTGATCGGTCCAGTAAAGCACCAGGTGCATCATGTTTGGCCTGTTTTTCTGTCAGTGACCGTGGGTGTTGCTGCTTGAGGAAAGTTAATGAGGTTTAAGCAGTCTGTGGTGGACACATGTGAATCTTTCAAAGATACAGACTAATGTCACTATCGCGCCACCTTGGCTTGGAGGGAAATACGTACAGTAAAGATGTTCAAAGATACTAACTGGATGTGACTAAAACTGCACGGCAAAAGTATATATAATTGCCAACTGTTTTTGATAATCAATGAGTCGTTTAAAGTAATTTTTCACGCTGAAATTGTGTTTTTAGTCTAAAATTTGGACATTTCCTGCTTTTTTGTTAAATGTCATATTAAACTGCATATTTATAGATTTTGGAATAAAAAAACAAAGCATTATTACTTATTTTTCACTGTTTTCTGATATATTTTCTAGACCAAGCTGTTAATCGTTTAATCTTAAAAAAAACGGCTCAAGATAAACTTTTTGTTATATTCCATTGAATGCTCTTAACATCCCGATAGCAATTAATATCATAAGCGCTTTGACAAAAAATCCATACAAAACATTCATCTGTGGAAGCCGTAGTACTGTAAAAAGCACGACCAATAATTTTATATATATATATATATATGCAAGGACTGAGGATTGTGTTTCCTGCAAACTAAGCTGTTTGATAAACTAATGTACATATTGTAAAACTTGTTAAGATGCCTTTGACACTGTTTCATCATATATGTTTACACCACAGTCTCTGGTTTACACTAATGCCCCAACGGGGAGGAGGGGGTTGACAGGCCGACATATAGCTGGATAAAAATAACACCTTGTTAATTTGTGTATTTGTCATACACAGGGACAGGGTGTCCAATTAGGGTGGTCATTAAAATTGTTGTTCCCAAATAATAGCTGGGTGGTAACATTTAACACAGGATAATGTTTAATGGTTTTTCAGTCTATCAGTTGCTATCATTTATAGTGTTTTACCCCACACCTAATCAAAACTAAAAGTCCTTACAGAGTTAACTATTTTATAATAACATTTCCTTTCAAATGTTTCGCTCTATTTTACAGAACATTATATATTCAGCTATTAAGTGAAAAGTAGACCACCATTTGATTGAAGATGTTGCCCTTGGTAAACTTTAATTTAATTACTTTTGTACTGCTGTGTAGCTTGACTTATATCGTAAAATGTTATCATCATTTATTAGCCGATTTATATTTTGGATTAAAAATGTAAAGTAACTGAAGGTTAACACATATTGTGGAGCATTACAAAAACATTAGCCTTTAAATTGTAGTGTAGGAGAAGAATAAAGCAACAATGATTACTCTAGAAAAATATAAAACAGAAGAACACAAAAAAGTACAGTTCCTTGAAACTGAACCTGCAATACTTGAGTCATTTTACTGAAGTACAGCCCCTGCCGTTAAAATAATATTGTCACTGATCACATGCAAAATGCTAACGCTTTTATGCGAAAATGGAAGGACTAGAAGTGAATCATCTTGTGTTTAATGTTGTGTCTCTGTACTCTCTGACACTTCCGCCC
Source organism: Notothenia coriiceps (assembly GCF_000735185.1). Lineage (NCBI taxonomy): Eukaryota > Metazoa > Chordata > Actinopteri > Perciformes > Nototheniidae > Notothenia > Notothenia coriiceps. The sequence goes on along the minus strand of NW_011365512.1, from coordinate 126,755 downwards.
CCTGGTGGCGGAGCGACACCATGAGCGACACACGACAATGCACGTTGATGACCACGCTGACCCGTATAGACTTCCCCAAAAAAAGAAAAAAACAACTAAACAATATAATGCTTGTTAATCTCACTCTGATACATCGTTATTTTAGACGAACATTAGTTAATACTTCACGTCGGACATAATTTTTAAAGAGCATTGATACGGTAAGTGAATCCGACATGTGTCACCTGTGCACGTTTATGTTTACATCTTTAGTGCCAGAAAGTAGTGCAAAGTGCTCAGGTTGTTCTCAGAACTTTGGTCAGAATCAATAATGTAATGTGCATGACATGTTAACTGTTAACAGGTGATCTGCATTGACTAGTTGTCTGCTCCTGGCGCACAGTTAGCTTAGCTGGCTGCTAGCTGTCAGCCGTGATGCTAACCTGCATGTGTGCAGAACAACCTCTCAAATGCACGACGGAGAAAAATACATATTGTTTGGGGGGAAAAGGAGAATTTTAATTAAAATGTGTGACATGCAAGCTGTTCAAGTTATTTAAAAATGCAATGTTGAACTAAATGGGCAAAACCAGTCAACTAGAAAATGCATTATCATGCTGCAAGCCAAGGCCGTAACCATGGAGTCAACATGGGGGGGGACCAAAAATTTAATCAAAATTTGAATACTAATTTCCTGCCATTCTAAAGGAAAATATATAAAAAATCACTAACACATGGGATACTTTAAAACCCCCAGGGGGCAACAAACAACAATATTCATTCATTGAACTGTGTCTCAGGCATGGGCGTAGGAAGCATCCTCAATGTGGGTGGGACAATTCGACGGGGGGTGTGGGCAGGTGGTGGGCCTAAACTCCTCTCGGGGGGTCCGGGGGCATGCTCCCCCAGTAAGATTTTTTTTTTAAATGTTGAAGTTAAATGCATCAATCTGGTGCACCTTGAGAGCAAAATGAGGGACTAAATCCATGGATACATCTCTCAACACCCTTATGAAACAGAACATTTTGTTGTTTCCCCGACTCAGACTGCAAGGAATCTGGGTGTGATCCTAGATAACAAACTGTCCTTCAATGCAAACATCGCTGCTACAACCCGCTGCTGCAGATACACGCTTTACAACATCAGGAGGATACGTCCCCAACTGACCCAGAAAGCGACGCAGGTTCTGGTCCAGGCTTTCGTCATCTCACGCCTAGACTACCGCAACTCCTCCCTCCTGGCTGGTCTACCTGCATGTGCCATCCGACCTCTGCAGCTCATCCAGAATGCAGCGGCTCGTTTGGTCTTCAACCTTCCTAAATTCTCCCACACCACGCCGCTCCTCCGCTCCCTTCACTGGCTTCCAGTAACTGCTAGAATCCACTTCAAGACACTGGTACTTGCGTACCATCTGTTGTCGTCGAGGACCTAGCCTCCTGCGGTCAAACCCGTCCTATTCGTCTTCTCGTTGTAGAGAGCACAAAAGCGAGCTACTCTGTTGTTGTGCAACGCGCCCACGGGGGACACACGTACTCCAGTCGCTCGACAACTCTGCACTCTCACTCGGTCACGTAGGCACTCTGACCCACCACGCTGATCGTATACAGGACCTACATCCTTCCGTCTAGGTA
>NW_011365512.1:119477-125100 GCF_000735185.1 Notothenia coriiceps | reverse complement strand
AGGCCCAAGCCCATCGAAGCAAACACATTTCTATTCGACACACAAGACTACAATTTTGGTTTGAAAAAGTCCTTATCAATCGATCGCCCCTCCTAAACATTATTCCATACGTATCCCCTTTTTCCATTTTAGACCCAGATGTCAACTGCAATCGTCCTATGTACCGTAAATCGACTTCGAAACATCAGGTTTCCTAGCTGACATGTTATTCGTCCCAAGCTGGTTGTTTCATGTTTGAAACTTCTTTTGCTTAGAATATGTCATCGTAGTCCAAAGTATCCTCGGTTTGTCGTCCTCCACAAGTCTCCGCACGCCCACTCCCCTATTCGGTCCACGGCACAATAATCCCTACCTACATTACCATTATGAAATAAAATAATATAGATTACTTTAGGGCTAAGTAGAAAAAGATACCAGAACTGATGGAGGGCAAATTAAAACATGACTGACCTGCATGGAGCATCAACGCTAACTGAAGCTGGACTCGGACGTGATACAGCGAAATATACCCCCCGGGTACAAAATAAAAGGTATGCATAAACAAACAAAGGCGGAACCAATTTACATATGAAAAGAATATATCATTTTGGTGAAGTTCACAATAACAGAAAATAAAGGTTTTCAAGTATACAAATAGCCAAAATAAAAAAGTCATAGAATAGCAATTTCATTTAAAAAAAATGTATATCAGTTATAGCTATATATTGGGGGGGACATTTTGAGCGTATCTGAATATTGGGGGGGATGTGTGTCCCCCCCCCAATGTATATGCTGAATTTGGCCCTGCTGCAAGCTGCGCAAATTTGTTAACTGTCTTAGTTAAAAATTCAGAAAAAGTTTAATATTGTATTAGTTGAATTGTGTCTGTAGCTGCTTTTGGCGACAACACAGAAAGTGTGTTGCTGAACTTAGTGGAAAAATGCAGAAAAGTGAAATTATTTTAATCAAAATTGTTAAAGCTCAAATGCAATGACTGTTGGACAACTTGAAACTGAGTAGGAAAATAGCGATGCAACTTAATATTGAAAATAAAGGTTTAAAAATGTATAGACAACAAAATGTATACCCTCAATGTCCAGAGCTGAGTAATGTAAGCTTCTTGTTTGGATACAGTAATATTCTAGGCTTTTAATTTGAACAAACATCCCTGTTCCTGCACTTCCTGTAAGGATACATTATATCTATATGGCTTTTATTTTTGAAGGGGGTGTGTGTCTGTTTTTTATAGAAATTCAGCAAGACAAAAAGAAGAAAATGACAAAGAAACAGAAAACAACTAATATTATTCTGGATTATCACAGAATTGATAGTCATAATAGATCAGATCATTACAACAAAGAGTAATGATCAAAAAGGACTGTCAGTGTAATGTATGTTGTCATAATTAATACATATGGACTGATGATGTTTGTATTGCTTAGGCCACTATTTTATTCAGACGTAGATGGGGAGATGTGGTGCTACCAGAAGCCGGGGTTTGAAGCCCTCCTCCTCGCCGAGCTGCAGAGACAGCAACAGTGCAGCCAGTTCTGTGACACCCTGCTCAAGACAGAAGGTATAAAAACACTCACAAAAACACTGTTACCTTTATAGTGTCATCTTTTAATCAGCACATAGAAGGTTTGCAGATAGACCATCTCATATGGTTTTATGTAGTTGTGGAAGCTATTATCATTACTGACACCTGTCCTGTCCTGCAGGTATTTCAGTGCCGGCTCACAGCTGTGTCCTGTCCGCTCTCAGCACCCACTTCTCCTCCACTCTGTCCTCTGCGCCACAGCCCCCTGCAGGACAGAGCCGTCTCCTGGAGTTTGGGGCTCTAGGCGCCTGCACCCTGCTCCACATGGTCCGACTGCTGTACTGTGGGGAGATGGCAGGCGAGGGGGAGAAGGAGAAGCAGGAAGCTATCTCTGCTGCGGCCAAGCTTGGCATCCACGGGCTAGTGGAGGTCACAAAAAGACAACTTCAGAGAGGCAGTGTGAAAGGAGACGGGGGGCACACCAAGGCAGGGGTGCAGACGGAGCTGCTGATGCCTGAGGAGGATGAAGGGAGAGGGGGCAGGTGGAGGAGAGAGGTGAGGGATGGGAGCACCTTTCTGTGGAAAGACACACTGTCAGATGGTAGAAAAGACTCATGGACTCAAACAGAGGAGCTGCAAGAGCAATTGGTTCCCGCTTATCAACCAGCAGCCCCCCTTGAGACCATCGATATAGCCTGTTTTCAGAGTTTAGGACAGACCACCTCCCATTTTGTTCCCCCTCAAATTCCCTACGTTCCCATATCCCTTGTCTACCCACCTAATGAAAACCCAACACAACAATTATCATATGCCCTCAAGGACTCCATGCAGGAATCCACCTCAGCAGCTGGGTTCACGTCTATTTTGGCACCTCAGCACACCTTTGTCCCCCAGACTCTTCTTCCTTTTTCCAGCCAAGGGCCCCCCTGTGCTGCTGGGCTTCAGAGCTGGTGGGCCGCCCCTCATGAGCCAGCCGGAGAAGCAGCAGCAGCTAACGAATGGGAGGACCAGAATCTGGAGCAGTTTGATGGCAACATCACAGGATACATTCAGCACTTCCTGAACCCGGACAAGGAGGAGGGCGTCGGCAGGGGGCGAGCAAGAAGGAGGCGGGGCGCAGGAGAGGGAGGTGCCAGGAGAGGGGGGGCAGGAGAGAGGAGAGCCAGGAGACCAAAAGCAGGAACGGGAGGGAGGGGGAGAGGAGGGTTGACGCAGATGGTGGAGGTGCAGGAGGTGGGGGTAAGCAGGCTGCAGAAGCTGTTCCTGCAGAGGGTCTTGGGGGGGACGCCCAGGACGGGACAGGGCGGAGGGGCTGCAGGCAGGAAGCTGTTCCTGAAGCCCAGAGAGCTCCTGAAGTCAACAAAGAAAAGAGGGCCCGGCAAAGTGTGGGGGGTGGGAGACGTGCTACCATACAAAGGGGAGAGAGGAGGTCAAACGCAGCGTGGGAGGAAGAGAACAACGCAGGAGGTTAACCCGGTGAGTACAGACGTAACGCTGTCCTCTTCTAACACAATCAAATCATAACATTAATAATAATAATAAAAATACATTTGATTTGTTTAAGCACCTTTCATTTCTAAAAGCAATCCCAAAGTGCTACAAGGGGCATAAAATGCATACTTAAAAACACAAGTTATTTAACATAACAACTTAAATGGAATATGAAAACAGTCTCCCTTGTCAGTTTGAGAGCATTTTACACCTTGAAATATTATATTTAGATTTTTAATAGAAATTAATCAGGAGGATCGTTTAAAATCCTGATAAATGACCAAGGAATCACATTTTCTTTTGTAAACATAAATAACAGAAAGTGTGATGAATAAAATGTGTTTTTTAACTACAGCCCTCCACATCTTTGTCAGTGTCATTGGTTAATCAAGATGTCCCTTGAGTTCTGACCAATCATTTAGCTCGAAGAGGAAAACAACTCAGATATCAAACTTATTGTATCCTCACTGTAGAAATCTAAAAGCACTTTATGACACATTTCAAGACCTCGTGCATTAGTACTTTTTATTGTTTTTCAATTGATACATTCTTTTCCCAACAGAACGGTCTTCCCGTTGGGCGGCCGAGGAGAGGGAGGCCCCCGCGTCTTCCCCCTCACGAGGAACAGTCCGAACACATTGAACGTCTGCTGGAGGAAGCGATGAACGACCTCGATATTTTAAAAAACAACGGTGCTCCTCAGCCTCAGCCTCCTCCTCTAACCCGCAGCAGCGACGTGGCCTCCTGTGGAAATACTGTGACACAAAACCAATCAGGCTCCAATGGGTCCCCACGGGTTGTTGTTGTAGCGAGAGGAGGGGGCAGCCCCAGCGTAGCAAACCCTGGGACCCCCATTCTGCAGCAGCAGGGGGAGGGGGAGGTGAACGAGACGCTGTACACCTTACTCCAGTCCTTCGAGCACTACATGGACAGCTGCTCCGCCTGTGAAGAGGCGGAGACGGGCGCTCAGAGCCGCACCGAGGCCTGCCAGCTGCACACTGTCCCGAGAAGAAACAGAAGAAGAAGACAGACCCAAACCCCCAAGAGCCCTAACACCGCTCAGAGAAAGAATACACCTCATCCTGCCATGCAACAGAGTGACGAGGCTGAAACACCTCTGAGGCGTTCACTGTCTTCTGCTCGCAGTGCCGCTCCACCTGAACACACAGAGGGATCAACGGCACCGGACAAAATCAGAAAAAGGAAAAGGAGAAGAATAAAGCCGTATATGCTCTCATTGGAAAGAAAGAGGATGAGGAAGCCGGTGTCATCCAGTGGAACAAAAACCACAACGATTTTGGACCAGAGAGACGTGAAGCTGCTTCATACGCCTGGGTTGAAACTGGAGAGGAGCGGCCGGCTGTCGGACGAAGTGATGGAGCGCATCTGCAAGGAAGTCAAGGTGGAAAACTTTGCTAACTCCACTCTGATAATTCTTCTGATGATCTCTGCTGTCACCAGTACAGCACAGTCTGATACCTATACAGTGGGGCAGAAAAGTATTTAGTCAGCCACCAATTGTGCAAGTTCTCCCACTTAAAAAGATGAGAGGCCTGTAATTTTCATCCTAGGTACACCTAAACTATGAGAGACAGAATGGGGGGGAAAGAATCCAGGAAATCACATTGTCTGATTTTTTACTTTATTTGCAAATTATGGTGGAAAATAAGTATTTGGTCAATAACAAAAGTTTATCTCAATCAGCGTTTCCGCCAGGGGGCCGTCTTGCCGTCATTTGACGCCCTTATTCAGCTCGGGACGCCCTGAATGCGAGCCGAGGGCGTCCAAAAATATTAATAATTCGAGAGAAGATCGAGAGTTTTTATCGCTTGAAATGACGAAAAAGGACAAGGACATCCCGCTGTTGGAGGGGCAAAGGAGTCTGGTGGGATTATTTTCGGAGTATTGAAGATTGATTCCCCGACATCGAAGGTGCCTGCCACAGGACAACACGGAACGTGCGCGATTTGGACGCGATGAGCGGGGGGGTTTTAGTGGAGCACGCACGTGAGCTGCGAGCAACAGAGCGTCGCAGCGGCGAAACTGAGGCTCCGTGTTAAACTGTGGTAACATGAAGAGCCGTTTTGGAGCCGAAACAGCCGGCGCTTTAAGAGAGCCGAGCAAAATGATCCGACTCACTAACGTAAAAAGACTATCTATAAGGGACGGCTCAAGTCAAAATTCAAAACAACCCCCCCCCGCTCTCGGGGTGGACGCCCTCTCAGCCCTGGTCTGGCGGAAACACTGATCTCAATACTTTGTTATATACCCTTTGTTGGCATGACAGACGTCAAACGTTTTCTGTAAGTCTTCACAAGGTTTTCACACACTGTTGCTGGTATTTGGCCCATTCCTCCATGCAGATCTCCTCTAGAGCAGTGATGTTTTGGGGCTGTCGCTGGGCAACACAGACTTTCAACTCCCTCCAAAGATTTTCTATGGGGTTGAGATCTGGAGACTGGCTAGGCCACTCCAGGACCTTGAAATGCTTCTTACGAAGCCACTCCTTCGTTGCCCGGGCGGTGTGTTTGGGATCATTGTCATACTGAAAGACCCAGCCACGTTTCATCTTCAATGCCCTTGCTGATGGAAGGAGGTTGCCACTCAAAATCT
>NW_011365512.1:107751-118830 GCF_000735185.1 Notothenia coriiceps | reverse complement strand
TTCCAACCTCCAAATGTGTCTTTTAAACATCTTTTATTTGAGAGTTGCGAATCCTCATGATTTCCATCCTGGGTTGATTTGGTGACACCCTATCTGCTAACATTAATATAGAATGTAATTTAATACTCTCAAGATACTTGGTGGCGAAACACAGAGTAGTCTGCAAACAGTGGCCGTTTCTCAATCGCGAGGAAACTGGCTTCCAAGCCTATATTTCAAGGATACTACGTCATCGAGTGCCGCCGAAGGACTGTTCCAATCCCCAGCATACTTGGAATTCCACCGAGGCCGCGCGTCCTTGGTTTTGGGTGGTAATTTCGAGTCTGCACATGGGTAGACTTCACGTCCTTCAAATCCCCACAATGCTTTGCGTACGGACCAATTTCCCCAAATCTGTGGCGGAAAATGTAAGGCAGGGCTCTCATTATGACGCACACACCTGCACACTTGCTAGCCTGTTCCACTCTTCGTTTTCCGATTGCCAGGAGGGATTCTTGCCTAGCTTCTGAAGGAAGTGACTCGGAAGACATGTGCTACCAAGCAAGCATCCTCACGATTGAGAAAACGGCCAGTGAGTGTTAGGAGAAACGTTTATATGTTTATTGCATTTTATTTCAAATGAAAATGTTAACAAAACTCTGAGATAATAAAGCCTTCTAACTCTTTCTAACTAATGCCTTCAGGTAAAAACTTTACTAAGTCAAATAAATTAGATTTTAATCCAAATACCTGTTAAATGTTTACCATTCCATGGTGAACACGGTGATTTGTACACCTGCTTCACATCAGCCTGTTAGCATTGTCATTGTGTCCTGTTAGCATTTAGCTAAAAGCTTGGCATAAGTACACTACATAAATAAGCATTGGTATTGGTAGCATTGCTGTAAACTCTTTTTTGTAAATGTGTCTTTATGATTGAATATGATTCATTTGTTTTTCAGGACAGTGCGCCCTTTCTTGTGGAGCCACTTCAAACTAAGCGACCATCATCAGCAGGCCCCGGAAGAGACAGTTTATCTAATGGTAAGAGATCACCATCCAGGGTGATAAAAACATCCACAAACAATTGGAAATGAATACGATGATGCACATTTAAAAGTATATACATCTTTTCTACATTTTATATTGTTGTACAAATCTAGTTTGAACATACTTATAAATATTAAAGAAATTGTTTGATTTCATAATTTTGATTCAGATTTCTCTGAGTCTGGAGAGTAAAACATATAAAGACTCTTTCTGCGGTGCAATAAATATTTAGATTTAATTTACATAGAGCTCGTTTCACGTAGGGCTGCTCAATTAATCGTATTTTAGTCGCGATTACGATTATGGCTTGCAACGATTACGAAAACAACGTAATCTAAATAAAACGATTATTTTTTTATTATTATTTTTTTTAAATACTTTTTCAGTTGAATTATACTTAAAGTTCAGGGTAATCAACTGTTAAAAACATACTGTTCAAATGTTTTTCTCCAATAAATGGATGTTTTCAAAGTCAATGAATAATCGCATTTAATAATCGCAATTACAATTATTGACCCAAATAATCGAGATTATGATTTTTGCCATAATCGAGCAGCCCTAGTTTCACGCATAATATTTAAATATGGACGTGGTTTCCACTGTTGCAACCATTCTGACCTGACTAAGACAGTATGATTACATCTGTTTGGCGTGGAGTAAGTGTGTGTTTAGACGATGTTACTTTTTCCTGATTCACGCTGTCTGTCAGATAGCTTTGCACCGACATGATCTGTGTCTGATTATTATTTTCGACAGAGAGTTCATCACTACCTGTTGAGCCACAGCCTATGGAGCCCTGTGTAATGGATGAACAACTACAGAGAAATCCAGAGACACGTGAAGAAGAATTAACAGTCCAGCATCAGGAAGAGGTAGAGGAGGAAACAAGGAGGGGAGAGAAGAGACACACCGAGCCAGAGGAGACGGGTGAGGAATCCTCTGTGCCTAAGAGGGTCTGCTTTGAGCAGACAGCACAGCCGACCTCTGAAACATGCGCACTGAGCTCTAAATCTGCAGACTGTGTCTCCGAGCCAGCTCCCAGAGAGAGGAGGGACATAGTCTCTGTAGAGACTGTTCCCATTGCAGGAGAGTGCTTACCAACAGAAGATGAAACAAACAGGGGTGAAATCAACATCAGAGAAACTGACTGTGAGATGGAGAGCAGCGGGGATGAGATGATTGCTGTGGACGGAGAACCTGAAGACTCGGACACTTCACCTCAGACTCTGTCACATTGTGTTGAAGCAAAGCTTTCACTTTCACCCACTTCACTTTCAGCAACAGAGTTCAGTCTGACGTCGACAGGAAGCTGGGAGGATGACGAGGACGTCGATGTGGTTGGCGGTTCCAGTCCCGCCCCTGATCCCGTGCTCTTCAGCTGGACAGAGTGCTCAGAGGTTGAGGAAGAGGAAGGAGACGACGATATTGACGTTGTGGGAGACAATCCAATCTACACTTCATCATCGCTACTGTGAGGTGAGCTAGTTAACAAGGATCGTCACACTCGGGTGCTTCACAAGCATCTGTCAGGTTTTTTTCGACTTGTCTTCTCCAGTTCATGTTATTTGATTTCATGGAAAAACATTACTGAATTGTTTTCATTTAGCTTAAAGCTGAAGATAAATAACGTCTAATTATAAATGTCTGACAATCACGTGAGAGATTTGTGAGCTACTTGTTGGCTATCTGTTTGGATTTAAAGACAAAAAAGCAAACATGTGCATCATAACGCATGAAGGCACTTACATCAGCAACAAAAAAGAGGACTGAAGTTCATATGCACTTATTCAGTTCCTGAGTTGAGCTAACCATGACTTTTTTATTCTTTCGAGGTATTAAGCAGTTGATTTTATGTAAAAAAAAATATTGCTGTTAAGTTCAGTAATTTTATGTTTACTAAGCAGAGATATTCATCATAGTTTGTTTTAACTGCAGAAAGTGAGAAAAACAGCGATATAGAAACAGTTTAGAAAGAGATGCAGTGCAAAAACAATCAAAGTGTGTTTTAGGCGAGTGTTTTATTACTTATAATTATGACTATTACTGTTTTAGTTGTAAAAATGTTGACAATATTAGCCTTTGTTAGTTGGAAATGTTCCAGGAAACTTCTGTATTCCTTGTTTTACTGTTACGTTGTGTTTGGTAATGTTCCTTATGGCTCTTTTGAGCCTGGACTGATTTCTAGAATAAAGGTTCCTCTCTACTTCCTGCAGAGGCTCTTTTCTGTGACTCTACATGCACTTCACTCAAAATGGTTTCACCTTTGGGGTGTGGATTTTTTTTTATGTACAAAGAAATGTAAAATACAAACACAACGTGTAAGTAAATAGGTCCAATGATACTGGTGTGTAAGTAGCACGTTTCTTTATGCTGCATATTGCCAAAACAGCAATTGTGAATTTAATAAGATTTTATGTATTTGCAGCATTTTTGCTAAACGCAGAGTGAGGAATATATTCTCTCCTTTCTTTACGTTTGTCTATTTACATGTTTTTCCTAAATTCGCACTGCTTCCAGCTCTCTCTGCCGACACACTGAAAAGTAAAGATTATGCATGTCCTTGTGATGAATGAAACTGAAGATGTTTCTTCTCTATCCTGTTATTTTCCCAATTCAAAACATTTTTTTAAGGGGTTTAAAGTTAATCATATTCAGACTTGAAAAGAATGGTTTCAATTACAACTGAACTCCTGACTTGAAAAAATAAACTATAAAGTGTGTTTCATCAAAACATAATAAGAAACTTATCCAAATGCTTTTGAGAATGTATAGACATTTAGATAGTTCTTCCTCTTTGTGTGTATTAAAACCCTATGCAAACCCTTTTCTTTAAATCTTTAAAACCTACAGGTGGTGTTTCATGCTGCAAAGAGAGTACATTGTATTCATCATTCACACTTTTATAATAAAAAAAGAAGACATGAAGTGAAATGGAGTTTATTAGTAATCAACCTCCTGCACACAACAACACATCTGAGCTGCACTGAGGAGACTGGGTGCTGGGGGGGCTTTCTCTCATGTCTTCATGTTGAAGCTTCACCTCCCCTCTGTTCAAGCTCGCTGAGGATTCACTCTACTCATCGCCCAGCTCAGGTAAGGAGTACAGCGCAGGTGTTTGTGAGTGCGTCGGAACCTCTAAACCAAGTAAAAAGACCCTATGAGTGTCAGCGTGTCTGTATCTGGAGCATGTGTTTCCCTGTGCTTTTACAGTGTGATATTTTCTCTTATCACACTCTGGCAGCATTGGTAAAGGGGGCGGCTGTTGCATCTCAAGTCAAGAGGAAGGAAAGGATTGAAGAGGGGGATAAAGAAAGAGGAAGGGGTTTAGAGGGGTCGAGGGGTGTCTGTCTCTGTCTCGGTCTGCCTCTTAGTGCTGGATGCGCCTGATGGACTGGATCTGGGGGGTCTGACAGTGGGACCCCCAGTTCTTCCAGTGCTGGTAGTCTCCGCTGTGCCTCTCACACTCCATGATGTACTGCTGGCCCCTGTATCCAGGGTGCTGGTAGCACACAAAGCTGCAGGAGAAACAAACAACAGTTAGTGGGAGTGGTGACGAGTGGGGGGATTTAGGACATTTAGCTTGTGTGTTTAATACATAAACTATGTGCAGGTTTATTTGTACATTTATATTTTGGTAGCCAGATTTGAAATGGATATTCAAGTGTAAATATCCTTGGAAGTGGAGGAGCATTTCGAGTATGTCCTGATAAAATGCATCCCATCAATCAGGTTCACTTACGCGCCGCACTGCACGTGCATGGAGCCAACCTCTGGCATCATCCAACCCATGGCCTGCAGAGAGGGGTAGTCGTCACAGATCTCAGAACTGCGGCCCATGAAGTTCTCCTTCTCAAAGATGAGCATGCGACTGCTCTGGTGGGACTGCATGGGGGGGGAGAAAAAGTTTGACTTTGGAATCCCCGGGTAAAGGTCAAATGTCACCTGAACACTAAGAGATAGGATGTACTCACAGCGCAGAAGATGGGGCGCAGAGACATCAGACGCTCCACGTGGTAGGAGAGGGAGCCGCTGTAAGCGTCCCAGTGGGGGTACTCTCCCCTCTCCAGGATAAACTGCTGGCCCTGGAAGTCGTGGTGCTCAAAACCCACCCAGCTTATCAGAGAGAGAGAGAGAGAGAGAGAGATGTTATCATCACTTCACTGTATGGCCATCTGAAGAGCCATCTAATTTAGATCCGGGTGTAATTAAATTCGGACTATGTCACAGGGATGCTCTATTAAATCATGCAGCTCAAAAGCATTTTATTTCCAAAATAGGCTTTCTTTCATTCAGAACAAAAACAATTCAGCCCCTTTGCATAGTCAACAACATCATGTTCTTGGTGCTTAAAGCGTCCACATGACTCCTCTTTATCTCCTCTTGTTGTTTGTAATGATTAATCAATAGAAAACAAAGGGGGATAACAGTTTTACTTGACTATATTTCATTAACATGTTGTACTGTCAGAACACTAATTCTAATTGTTAACAGTGTAACATGTTTGAGACACTTACGCTCCGCTCTCCACCCTGATGGAGCGGATGTTGTCCAGTCCACAGTCCTGGATGTTGCAGCACTCAGAGGTGAACTCCAGGCACTTGCCCTGGAAATGCTCCTGCTCGAACACAGTCACCTGAGGGAGACAGAGGATAAGAGGCATCAAGTTACAAGAAGTATGTTGGCAATACAGTTGTATAAAGGGTATCCTCCTTTAGCTTTCAGCATCAAGCAGAATCTTTGCTCAAATGTGAGTGTTTACCTTGAAGAAAGGAGCCATGCCCATACCAGAGTTGACCAAAGGCTGCATCATTGGGGATCTTGTAGTTCTGTACATCTTTACTCCTGAGATGTAAATTTAAAAAAAACAGCACCTTTAGAGACTTTTTTAAAAGCATAAATGATTTAACAATGAGATATTCCACACTGTTTCTGCACAATTTGTTGTAGTGTTACATTCTCACTTCTAAAGGCACACCACAAATCTCTGTATAACATTCAAGCGGTACAAGTCCCCAAAAAAATCTGAATTTAAACATCTGGAGGCCAGAAATGGTTAATATACCTTCTTGTCTTTCTATCTTTTTTAAATTTTGAAAACAATCTGAAACTAAATTCAGATTAAAATTAAGGTGTTGTACAGGTGATTCAGAAAGTGCTTTTGTTTTTTTCAGTGTCTGCGTGAAGCACCTGGGGTTCATCTGTCTGTCTGTCTGTGTCTGTCTGACTCTGAGCTGTATGAGAGCAGAAAGCATCCTTACCTAGATTGGCACTTTATTGGAAGAGCTTGAAAGTGATACGCCTACGGCTTGCCTCGCGTAGAGCTTTGCGTGAACCTGGCGCCTCATTTTTATACCGACGGTCGGGGAGCGCGCCTGCTGTTGCGCGTTCACGGCTCTGGTTAGACCTATGGGTTAGACCCGGCAGTGAGGCGCGCCCCCGGGTTGGCTGCGTGTCCGCTGCATGCCGTTGTCCTGCTTCAAGGCCAGCTCAGCACATCCCATAGTGCTGCTGGGGCTGCGGAACAAAGGCGCTCCGGTATGTTCGGACCCCGGTCAGCAGTCCAGCCCGTGCCCCGGCACAATGGGCCTGGGTGGGGTGGAGAATGTGGGGATTAACGGCGGAGTAGAGAGGCAGTGATACACAGAAGAAGATAACTGGTGTGTCTTTATATGAGAATAGAAAGGCTAGATAACTATAAAGTGAATTTCCGTGCTATTTGTTCAAACAATGAAGTCTAATTTACAACAAACGATTTAGTGCGTGTACCTTCATAGGCTACACCTGTTTGCACACAGATCTGAGATCTGGTTATGTCAATGGTGTAAAAAGTGGAGAACAACGTGCTTGTGCTGTGATGACAAACTGTTGTTTCAAAGTTTCCCTGCAGTCACATTTATCCAATTCTAAATTAAAACAAACGTGCCAAGATTATGAATATTATGGTTTCAAACCTCTGTGTGGGGGGGTTCCAGGTGAGAGGTTTAATAACTGTAATAACCCAACAAAAAATTGGGACTATTTTATTCAGATATAATGTAACACACAAGTTAATCACTGGTATTATCTGGAAACATTCAAAAACTTTCATGAAAAAGCTTTTAATTTGCAGATTCATTTAGCCACAGTTAAACATTCATGTCATTGTATTCATGTGTCATACTGCTTTATAAATTGAATAAGCAGATTGGTATGTAGACTAGAGAATATATGACGTATAAATGAATGCTGCTTATTTGATTTAGGGGGCATGATTTACCTCTAAAAGTTGATTTCAGAAACATCAACTTGTATCAGATTTGTTCTGTTAGTCCTCAGTCTGAGCTCCATCTCCTGTCAGTCAGCCTCTGCCCGCCCCCTCTGACCGTCCCTCTCTGATGATGTGGGGTTTCTTTTGTCTCGTGTCTCTGACCTCAGCAGGTTTGTTTCTCTACCCATAATCCCTCTCCTGTGAGCGCCAGCATATATAAAGGAGGTGCGCACTTCGAGCCGCACACACTTCGAGTGAGGCTTCTAATAGGAATCGCACACACACACAGGTAAGGTACAAACACATACTGTATACCAACAGGTGTGTTGAGATACAAATCAGAAGGAAAAGGCATAGATTAAATTAAATTATCCACTTTATTTTAAATACCTTTTTAAAAATGTTACATTTATAGTCTTTCTTCTATCTCGAAACACTTTCACTGGTGCAAACAGGATTGATTTGTCATATCAAAGTTTCCACTCTTGTGATTTTTTTCTCTCTTTCCACCCAGCAATCATGTCCAGTGATAAGTCCAAGAATTCTTCCCAGACCGACGGAAAGGCTGCTCAGAGCAAGAAGTCTGAGATGGGAATGATGTCCTACAAGGTGGGTATCTCTTGCACAGGATATCCGGATATATTCAGGTTATCATATCACAGATAACTGACTCATCTGTGTTTATCTGTCCCTTCCAGATGTACGTGTTCGACCAGGAGAACTTCCAGGGTCGCATGATCGAGATCAGCAACGAGTGCATGAATGTGTGTGAGATGGGCATGGACCGTGTGCGCTCTGTGCGCGTTGAGTGCGGACCGTAAGTCTCAAAGAAGATTTTTTTTTTTTAGTAATTATATGCAGTCATCTTGCAGCATGGATGCTTCATAATATTTTCTCCTCTGCAGCTTCGTGGGCTTCGAGCAGATGAACTTCTGTGGTGAGATGTACATCCTGGAGAAGGGAGAGTACCCCCGTTGGGACTCCTGGAGCAACTGCCAGAAGAACGACTACCTGCTGTCCTTCAGGCCCGTCAAAATGGTACAAAAAAACCTGCTTGATTTCTTACTCACAAGTTTCTTTTTTGCTTTCGACTGCCAGCTAAACTAGTGTTTCTCCCTGTTTTCCTCTACTCCAGGACGCTGAGAAGCACAAGATCTGCCTGTACGAGGTTGGAGAGTTCAAGGGCCGCAAGATGGAGATCATGGATGATGACGTTCCCAGCCTGTTCTCCTACGGCTTCACCGACAGAGTTGGCAGCATCATTGTCAGCTGTGGAACGTGAGTGGTTGAAGCTGTCACTGATAGAAAGAAAATGTACCTACAGCATCCGGGGCTGACATGTTTCCTCTGTTTTCTCCAGCTGGGTGGGATACCAGTTCCCCGGATACCGTGGCAGCCAGTACCTGCTGGAGAAGGGAGACTTCAAGCACTTCAACGAGTTCGGTGCCCGCCATCCTCAGTTCCAGTCCGTGAGGCGTATCCGTGACATGCAGTGGCACCAGCAGGGCTGCTACACCATGGCCAGCAAGTGAGGCTCAGGGAAGGAGAGAAAGAGAAAGAGCGGAAGTGAGGGAGAGGGGCGGAGGAAGAGGGAAAGGGGGAGAGATGTCTGAGGCCTTACCCAGTGCCTTAAACAGTCGATGTGATAATGCAGTGAGGGGAAGGGTGAGGATCTAGATCTGTCCCACCTCAGTGGAAGATGGACCACCCTCCATCCCTCTCTGTCTACTCTTCTCTTTCTCCCCTATGGGCTGAGCTTTGCTTTCCCCCATTTTCTCCCTTTTTTTTAGTCCCTCACTTCATTCCCCCTCCACAGTCCTCTTATAAGCCAGAGAGGGAACAAGACTCCCCTTGCTGTTTTACCAACTTGATTCTCGGTTCAGGTATCACGGGAAACTGACTCCCTAGAGCCCCCCTGCCCCCGTCTTCTTACCCCTGTGCATTGCACACCCTCTCTGCTGTACAGAATCCTGGCCAAGTTTTCAATAAAAAGGAAAATCTTGATTTCAAAAATGTTGTTGTTGTTACTTATTACTAAAAGATCCCCTTAATGAATTGTAAATGACTTTCAGAAATATGTCAGATGAATCCCTTCTAAGTTATCACATTTCATGAAAAGTTTCATATTTGTGTTAAGAATTATTGTTATGCTTAATCGGGTTTGGAGAACGGAAAAAAAACATGTTGGTGTTGAAACTCCTGGATTGTGTAACTCATGGCTTTATAATATATCAACAGGAACCACCTACAACTCAGAATCTACAGTAATTGACTAAATGCTCCAAATGGCTTTTATGTGAAAGTCAGTGTCAAGAAAATAAGATAGTGGTTCATGTCCTGATTGTATGCAAGAAGTCTGAAGTGGCTACGGGTTTATGACAAAATTAGTCCAGATTCATCCAAAATATAATTTATAGAAAGAGAAAATAAACATTTAGGTGTGTTCTTTATGCAAACCAGACCATTTAATGATGTCGTGAAACCAGTAGGAGGCAGTAATGCAACTTAAATCATTCCAACTCCCAGAAAACCCAAAATTAAAGGTAGGGTAGGTAATTCACTTCAGAAACACTTGGTGTTATATTCCATGGAATGCTCTTAACATCCCGATAGCAATGAATACATTAATTGCTTTGACAATAAATATGTAGCCTACAAATATTTAATCTGTGGAAACTGTGGCACTGTAAAAAGCTAGACCAATTATCTGCCCCGGCCCGCGGCAGATAACTGGATGGCCTACCTGCCTTCCATCTCGTGCACAAGCTTATCTCGTGCCCTCATTGGTCATGTGCGCGTTCGTGTGTGTTGGAGGAGGGGCTCTGTAAGGATGTCAGAAGGAAGGGGCAGATTTATTTTGGTTGTGTACTTTCAAATTCTAGTGCACTCGAGCTGGTTTCTCCATTCTTACCTACCCTACCTTTAAAACGAAGAAGAGGAGACTCAAGTCAAACCCGCAATGATGGTGAACAGGTGAATGCTAATTGCTAATAATTTAACGGTCTTGGTGGATCCTCCAGTGGTGACCTTTGTAAAGTTTATGAGACCATTCAGCTATTTGTGACTTTTAATCCCTAGTACAGAACCTCAATAATCTTATAATGTTTACTCACGTTGAGTACAGTGGAACAGACAGAATAACAGAAGTTTGGAGCAGATTGGAGGACCGTGGACAAGGCTCACAGAAAAACCCGTCCAGATAGGTGAGTACAAACAACACACTGGTGCCAGAGTTCCCGTTAGAATATTTTTTTCAACGGTCAACATGTCCGTTAAAGTTTAAATCTTCCGGACTAAATGAGAAAAGTGCCGGTCAAATGTCTAATTTGTTATTTATTGTGCTTTAAAACAAATTGATATGATTCGATATTAAACAAACTAATTATAGTAGATTAACTACATTATTCAAAAGTGTACAGTAATTTACAATAACATGGGAATAATAAACGGAGCGCTCTCTCCCTCTCCTGACAACCCGTCAGTATCATGCAGCTCGCGGACCAGTAATGAGTGACCCGACAGTAAAACNGCAAAAATAAAAAAAGAGGAGTAAAAGTAGCCCCCGACTTGCTTTATTTTTTGAAAGTAGCCCTCATCCTAAAAAAGGTTGGTGACCCCTGTTCTAGGGAGATCGTCTCACCGTAGCTGTTAATCTGATCAAAAGACGTGTTCAATCACTTCAATGGCATTAAAACGAGAAAAAACGCAGCTGAATAGGTTAATCCATAGGTTGATAAAGTTCCTGGGCAATAATTGGAATTATTTATAATCCATAATTCCATTTTTATGTAAAAATTGCAGAG
>NW_011365512.1:107289-107711 GCF_000735185.1 Notothenia coriiceps | reverse complement strand
TTAAAATAGTAGAGCAGGCCATTCCTACGCTCTGTAGCAAGATTGAAAACGCGAAGACGCCACCTTTATTTTTTAACATGAGTGTGTGCGGGACAATTTCCCTTCGCCCATTGGCTCTAATGGTCAGAAAGAGATGTCACATGTCAAAATCGAAGAAGGGGGGCCATAGATAAGGAAAATCCACCCAAATGGCCCCAGAAGAGGGTTTTTTCTAAATCTGTCTAAAAAGGTCAAATATCACTTGTTTTGCATCAATCTTGATACAGGGTACTTATTATATGTTGTACTTCGGATTCCTAAAGCTTTTAGTCTACTAACCCATCATCCAAGGTTAGTTTTCACTATAAGTACAAAATATTTGGACGGACACTATAATTTTATAGTTTTTTACCATGTTCAATCTGAATTTTCTTTCAAATAAA
>NW_011365512.1:88200-107228 GCF_000735185.1 Notothenia coriiceps | reverse complement strand
CAGTCTCAGAAAAACATCCATATTGATTCTGGCTTTTCTACATCCAACTCACAGGTTTATCATTACTTTGAGAAAAAAGATTATTAATTTAACCCTTTTAGAAGGGAAGATATGGTCATTTGTTCTGGGAATGTCATTTTCGAGCCTGAAACCTGAAAAGCAGGCTTGGGGCTATGTGTGTTGCTTCACCTGCAGTGGATGTTTTTATTGTTTAAAATATGTCTGCTTTTGTGTTGTTTAACTGTTGATTTTGTAAGAAGTGTCAGGTTATTTTATTAATGTAGCCTTATATTGCTTGTTGTTAGCAGTTCTTTTGTGTTTTTCATTTAAATGTAATTGTTTTGTCCTCTTTTCTGGTTAATTCAAGCGAGGTTGTTGTTATTCAGTGAGTGCTGGCACAATGAGATCTGCATGCTATGAGATATTAAAGGTGCACATTCTGCTTAATTATTTCCTACACTTTATGTTGACCTCAGCAACACAATGCCCCCCTTGCAGAGTCACCATTAATTAAATAATTTTACGTAATTGACACTGTATGCAGTCCATGTTTAAAGCTCCATATTAATGGACTGGTTATTTCATGATGTGATTGTATGCCACATCCTTCATGTTTACCTTGTCGAAATAATTTGCCATAAACTTCATGTACATTCCTTTATTTTAAAAATGATTTTTCCATTTTACCAAACACTTTTTTTTTTACACTTAAAGCTCAAACATATAATGTAAAAAAACAGCTCAAAAACACAGAGTCATAAATGCTGTCTAAGAAGCGCTTGATATGTTTTACGCTATTAAAGTGCATTATCTTTGTATTGCACCTAGTGTTCAGAAGTGGATAGTCATATTATTTCTACTCTGGATACTATTCGTGCAGTCAAAGCCTTTTTGTATTCTTATTTGTTTACTACAAAAATACAATTTTATATGTGAAGTCTTACAAGCAGATGCAGCAGTTCCATAATGTCTGGCTGTACATTGTGTGCCATGTGGGCATTCTGCTCAGCGGGACATCATTCGCACAAACTCTGAAAGAATAAAAGAAAGGGGTGAGTGGGATAAAGATAAGGATTGATGTAGTTGCCAAAAATATCCCACAAATGCAAAAAGAAAGTATTTTACCCTCAAAGTCCACCAGGCCGTCTCCGTTGAGGTCGGCGTCACGGAGGATCTCGTTGATCTCTCTGTTTGTCACTTGTTCTCCCATCAGCTTCTTCATAGCTTCACGGAGCTCATTCAAACTGATCTGACCGTCACCATTAGAGTCAAACTGGACACAGAGAGACAGATGCTAAGGATGACTCCTGAATATCTTCAATTTATAGTATCAAACTGAATAGATTGGGAAATACACAACTTTGCTTTCAAAGAAGCCTGCAACTATGCCCACTAGACCCGCTTTGGGGGGAAGCTACAGTATATGAACAATTTATCAAGATTATCAACTTTTTCAAAGAACATAAACTGTATTTTGTTATACCCCTGTCAAAAGCCATAACAATATCTCCCAACCTGTTCCAATATAAAGGTTGTCCAGAAGACGTTTTGGCTTATCATAGGCACAGGTAGTAGTCCCACTAATAATAGCTTTATCTCATCACTTTTTGCAGTTGAATGTCTGGAGATGAACAACTTTAAGTAACAGTATATCTTGACCTCTTTGAATGCATCACGTAGTTCCTTGATTCCGATCATGTCTGCTGTCTCTGCCAGCATCTTGGGTCCCATCAGCTCCACAAAGTCCTCGAAGTCCACTTTACCTCCACCTGCAACACACAGGCGCCACATCATCCTCTGCTATCTATTCTGACCATCGACTCTCATAGTCATGTGTCTCTAATAAATTACAACAGTATAGAGCATGAGAAACGATCGGTAATCAATTGCATTAACCAACAGTTACCCCAAATGCAGGGTTCATCATTGTTTTTTTACTTATCACTTAAAAACCTGTATTTTTCTATCCCCCCAACACGTTATCATTAATTGATTAGGGAATTGAACAAGAATTGGATCGATGAGAGATATGAATAATGGATCAGTACTAATTCAATCTTATTAATTCCCTTTTCACAGTGCTACTCACAAATCTGCTGACTCAGTTCGATGAGCTCCATCTCTGTCGGCATGTATCCCATCGTCCTCATACACTCCCCCAGGTCATTGTGACTGATGTAGCCTTTTTTGTTTCTATCAAACTCCACAAAGGCCTCGCGGAGTTCTGATAAAAAAGAAAGATAGATAGAACATGTTTATTATATAATGTAGAGCAGAAACACACTGAGGTTTGCTGCCGAGAAATCACTCACCGTCAATCTCCTCTGGTCTCAGCTCTCTGTCCTGCAGGAGGAAGAAAGACGTTAGCGTCTCACCTCATTCTGTTCATGAAGAAAGTACTTTATACATTTATTTGGCATAATAAACAAATATAAACACAGGCGGATTCAAACACCCAGACAACCACTTGAGAGGAAAGATACACAAACAGTTGAAAATGAAAGAAATGATTCATGGAATTTGAAATGTGATAAATTGTCCATTTGCTATAAATCTAAGCCCATGTATTATAGTCAGGATTTTATACCTCAACGTAATTTACAAATGTAGTCATTTATGTTATGTGCTTTTAGTTGCTCAGTAATCTGCATTGAATATACAAAACCAGTGCATATCCAAATGAAAAACAAACTCTTAATCTATATGGATTAGGCATTATTCTATATATGACAACAATTCATGATTGTTTTTGGAAGTTGACCGGAAAACAAACATCTGGAGATCGTGTGTTTTAGGAGGTTAAATTGTACCTTTGACACATTTCCACTGTTAGGACTTGTATAAGTAGACATATAGATCCTCTCTTGCACATAGCACTCAAGCTCACACAAGCCCGGTCTGTGTATAGAGAACATAAGGCTTAGGGCTTTGGATGAAAAACAATATGGGGCATATACAACTATGACATTATTTCCCTTACTTTGGATTCCTTCTGCCTCATTTCTTAGTGCAACACATTACATGTATCAATATGAGTATGTTCTTCACAATGGGACACCAAAGCAAACTTTAGTAAAATCCATATTCATACAAAAAGAAAAGATAGGAGAAATCCCATAATACTACAGTTGTTGCACTCCTCCTTTTATTTTGGGTTCTGTTTTTCCAGTTGCTTTCTCTCTATGCTAGATGGAAAAACAGAGTTTATCATTTGGACAGTTATTTTGGAAACGTAGCAGCAAGGTTTAGTGTAAATGAGTTCCCCTACTGTAGACTTAACATCTAATAATTGTTTCCGTTGCTGTGACAATACTACCAACGTTTGCAAAGTGTGCAAAAATATAAGTTAGTTTGTGCTAATTCAATTTAAAACAGTAAAAGGTTAAATGTCCTTTTAGTCAAACCTATGTCCATAATTTGAATCAAGGTAATAGTCCATTTATTTTGGGCCATAATGGTGAAGTATCTCCTTAGTGCTCCTTGTCTGCCAGAAGCCATAAATCACAAGTCATAAATGTACTTTTTACCCAGTTTTAAGACATTACCTGTATAATACATTAGATCTTGGTTGTTCTTAACCATATTCGAACCGCATGTGTGTTTGACTATTTGAAGTTTAAAGAGAAACAAGTTGCCTTTGTGTCCACTTAATAGCATCAGAGAAACACACATTTTCAACATGAAAGCACTTTATTTAGTGTTTTTACTGGTTATATTTCCGTGGTCTCTTTGTTTTGGATTAGAGGACACATTTGCAAACTATTTAGCCGATTCAAAACTTAGATCGATAAAGAAATTCTAATCGAGAGAAGCTGACTCAAATAATGGCTTTAGTGGTGAAGACTCCCACGATCTCACGCTACTTTATGTACCACCAACCGTCTTTTGTTTGATTGAGAGGCCCTTGCTGGTCAGAAATTATATATTGTGCATTAGACATATATTTATTTAGGAAAATCAAATGAATTGTTGTCACTCTTCAACACTGGGTCTTTAGGGGGTAAGAACAGTACAGGGAGCCACCTCAAGGTTCTTTATCATTTCAGTTTATGTTGTGCCTTGTATTACAAATTAGAACAAGCAAATTGCCATGCGGTCAACCAGAAGTCTTAAGGGGCAGATGCACACTTTGCGTGGTTTGAAATGCAGCCTTCACCCCCTCTTCATCCTTTGCTTCATCACATTTGAGAGTAAGCTGCACAAAGCCGGTCAATACGTTTCCATGGAAGTGAACGATCGACCCTCTAAGTTGGCTGGCCCGTCTGACCCACAGCAGTGATGGGATGACACAGCAGGGTTAACCACGATGAGAGGATGGAAATGAACCAACACAAGCGAAAAGAAGTGGCACGGGGGGGGGGGGATTCTGTGAGGACAACAGTGTGCACACGTTGCTTTGTTACATACGAATGTCTTTGAAAAGCCCTGTTTAAGGAAGATGCAGGCCGGTCCCACGGTGTTGTGCGATCTGTTGCAGGAGGGATCTTTGTACGGATTATCCTCCACATCCTCATCCTCCTCTTCCTCCAAGCCCACTCCCCTAACTTTACCCATGAGGGGCCCATCCATTCCCCCCTTTGGAGGCACACAAGCTGTTATTCGACCTTAAAAACACTGTTTCACATACAACATAATCATTTCAAGGATAAAGGCTCACTGTTGTCAAGTCACGCACAGTAAGTCTAGATTACATAAACTGCTTATTATCTAAAGGAAATCCTCTCACATCCGCGGCTATTCTTGCTGTGAAAAGCTGTTCCGATCTCCACATCTGCTTTATCTGTTTGTCCTGCTGACACTTTCTGAGATAGATCTGCCGTCTGGTCTAATGAGTGACATCTTGTCTCATCCTACAGCATTAAGAACTTAATCAGTGTTTGTGTTGGCTGTACATTTACCTTTACCTAATGGATATCTTTTTAAGCATTTTTCTCGCAACCTCCATCACATGTTAAGCAGTGCAGGAATTTCAACAAATATTTTTCACTGTTTGAAAAATGTAGTCTTTTGACCTATACTTTGTTTTGCTTTCCCCCCAAATAACAAGAATGAACTTAGTTGCTCAGAGTTGTTGAGAGGTTTTTAGTCAATCTCATAAATTAATTTAAAAAGGTGCTTAATAGTAAAAGCATCAATTAGTAAGAGACAAAGGGCTCTTACCTTTTTCATTTTGTCTTCCCGTTTGGTGCAGTTTCCCATTACCCAACCTGGATCAAATGTTCCCTCCTCTCTCACTTCTCACTGATTTGATTTGATGAGTTTATTTCTTCTTTCTCTGCTCTCCTCTCTTTGGACTCCTCAGAGATCCAGCTCTCGTTTGACCTCTGGTGAACACTTCTCTGGGTTTCCCATGTTGGTTATGAATCTGATACCACAGTGATGAAGAAATAACGGGGACTTGTCTCCACCCAAGAAAAACTGAACCCAGCGTCACTGAGCTCTCTACTGACAGCGGCACACTCGTGTTACTCCGCGCATCATCTCTTCACACTGATCAGCGCTTTAATCTCCTCTCGCTGTTTTTCAGTTGCCCCCCTCCCCTCTCTCCCTTGCTCTCTCGCCCATGTTGCACCAGCTTTCAAATGACTTCATCTACAGTGTGAGGAGTTTCAGGGGGAGAATTAAGAGGACGTAAATGGAGAGAGGGATTATTTCGTTCCATTTGAGATTAAAGAAGATAATGAGGTGATGAAAAGAGAAAAGGGAACAGATACAGCAGAGAGACAGAACATGAGAAACTGAAAAAAGAGTATATGGGGTTGAGTCAAATCTACCAAAATTGAAGCTGGACTTCTTCATTGATTGAAAGAAGTTTTTTAACCTTTAAGTGAAAGCAAAAACATATTATCAAGGATAGATTTCTTAAATAGAATTGAATAAATAATACATATCATATTCAATATCAATACCACAAGATGTTTACGGCTAATTTAAAAACTAGAAAATAGGGGATTTATTATCGTATTTTTGATTAATTGAGCACTCACATACTTAAAATCTAATATCAAAGTTTAAAAAAGGTATTTTTTAAATTCCTAAACAGCTCTGATCTTTAAGTGTTTTCCATGAAGAATTAGAACTACAAATCACGCTAAACTTTTAAACCCAAAGCGCTGTAAAGCCTCAGCGTATGACAGCTTATGGGTCGCAGTGTCTCTCACATTTGGCAGAATGCAGCTGCTGAGAGTCAAAGTGTTTTTTTAGCTCTTCCTGATCTCTTACATGCACTCCCAAATCGAATCGTGCCAAGTTGTGGAAAATAAGAACAGCTACATTAAAATCACACGTTGAGGTCATTGCATGGCTAAGTGGTCAGAGGAGCTCGAAAAGCATCAGTCTGAAAATCTCTCGTGTGTGTGTGTGTGTGTGTGTGTGTGTGTGTGTGTGTGTGTGTGTGTGTGTGTGTGTGTGTGTGAGAATAGTAGTATAAAAGGATTTAATACTAATGCACACGGTATATAAAAACACAAGTAATGTCATAATGCTGTTATTGTGTTTGACAATAACTTCAATGGAGGAGAGAATGCTACTTTACACAGTTTATATCAAAACTGATTAGTTTTATTGTTGATGATATGAAAGTGTTTTCATAAAAAACACATTTCAATACATCACCAAGTTTTAGATGGCTAAACCAATTCAGTACTTTTACTCCCAACTACTCAGTTGTACAAATACATTGTACAGTTTTGGTGATGTTAATGTAAAAAGCCTTGCACACTCTCACGTGTTTTCAACGTACTCTCTGAAGGAGATTTTAGTCAAGCACACACATTAATAAAAAAATGATATTTTTCGTCACAGATGAAAGGATGTGTGGTCTGAATGGATTTAAATGGATTTGTCAATAAATGTTTTTGGATTAAGAGTCTTTAGAATGAACCATAATAGCGGCATCTATTTCTGTTTGCTAAATATTTAGTTTAAATGATCCGCAGTCACCACTAGAGATCCCTTTAGGACAGTAAGCTGAGTTTTATCTGACAGCTGCTGCAGTGAAAAGCCAGTAATAATACAAACTCTTTTTTTAACATAACCTCACAGTGAATGCAGCTTAAGAGTAATGACTACTGTTACAAACCTTTCCCGGAAAAGGTTCTTAAGTGGAAACGGATCGTTTGGATTGAAAAAACTATAATTGTGAATTATATGGTTGGAAAACAGGAGTATTTTTCAAATAATCTGATCCTTATGTTAGAGATCAAAAGGACAATTCTCAGAGCCTGTTGCATTCTGTGTCTTGTGCTGCGTACAAGCCGCAGAGTATTAATGTCTAATATAAAAGAGTTGATATGAATTTCAACTGTGACTTTAGAAGTGTATAAGGGCTGAACAATATGGACTAGTGCAATATGCAAACCCCAGGAGGCGCAATACAATAATAATTGATGTGTCTACATAACGTTCAGAATTTAGTGTTTTAGGGCTGCAGAGATGTCATGGCCTGCAAATCATACTTTACTGACTTTTAAGATTTTCTTGCAAAAGATTGTTAATATTGACAACATTAATATTTTTAATATACTTTTCAATGAAAATAAAAATAATGATGCAAAATTGATCACCCCCCTCCAAAATTCTAACTTCTAAAGCCATTTCCACTTCAGTCAGTATAAGTGCAATTACATTATTTTTACAAATCGTTCAGCCATAATTATTTCAATTATTAACCAGTTTTTTAATGTGAGTTTTAGTCCAACTACAAACTAAAGTACTTCATTAACCATCAATCTATCTGATCATATCCTTGAAAGAACAGCTATTTATGACTGACTGTATTTATATGAGTTAAATTAGTTAATCTAAGTACACAAAACAACTTTAATCAACCAAAGTAAATGTGTCTCTCAGTGAGTTACTTCTTGATTCAACAAACTGACACGGCTTGCTCAATAACCTGAGACTCCACCAATGCCATTAAGCCTGATTCATTACTATTCTCCCTAACTGATGGTTCCAGTTAATCTCTGTGTGTGTGTGTGTGTGTGTGTGTGTGTGTGTGTGTGTGTGTGTGTGTGTGTGTGTGACCAAACACACAAGCTTATTTGCTTATTTATGTTACCTGGTTTGTCTTTTGCGACACACACATTTGTTCCACAAACCATGACGTGTGTGTCTGGGATATGCAGTACTCAGGTAATTTGACTCTGTCCTTTCTTCGGTGAGTGTGTGAGAGTGAGAGAGAGAGAGCAGGCAGATATATCATGTACGGTTCTGGTGTCAGATGTGCATCAGCTGGTTTTCTATTGATGAGAGCTGTCAATCAGAGCAAGACTGGAAGAGACATCATAGCTGGAGCAAGACAGGAGGAGAGGGAATAAGTATTTCTGGTTATTTTACTCGAGTAAAAAAGGTTTACAGCATTACAACTCAAACTAAAATGGTACTATCAGTAACACTGTTGCTGTTCTACTATTATATGTTGGAATATAACATTATCAGTACTGAAAAATCGATTTCATGTCTTTGTTGTTGAAGGTGAAGTTTATATTATATTGAAAAAAGTAATCAATAAAAGTTGATATTATTTTATATATATATTATATTTAATACACAAGTTTGGTTTGGAAATATTAATCTTGACAGTAATATAGCTGTCAAATAATTGCAGAGGGGTAATAAGTAGTTAACATAACACTTGACGTATCTGAACATTGTACTTGCTGTACAATTCTAGATTAAATGTATTAACTCCAACATTTGCAATAATAAATAAATTCCTTGATGGGATCGAAATGAAGCAGTTCGATCGACAAATGTTCATAAACTTTACTTATCAAAAATTGGTCTTTATATCCCTTTTATTAGTACCAAATCTCACATTGACTTTTGTTGATTAATTGTTTGTAGTAATCAAAAAGAATTAAACTGCAGTAACATAAATAAAAAATATATACATGTATGTTTCTCAAATAGGTCATTCTGCATGATGATACTAATTTTTTGGACTTCGATTTTATTTTGATAAGATTATGTTTGTATGCTTTTGAATGCAGAACTTTCACACTGTAGCATTGTACCTTTTTATTTATGTTTTATTACAGTGTTTGCTTATGATGTAAGGTGTGTAGCTTGTTTTAAAAACATCACTTTATAAAGATGAGTATTTATAGTGTGTGTGTGGTCTGAAGGCCTGGAGGTCTCGTCCTGCAGGGTTCAGAGTGAGGGGCCCAGAGACACTGAGACGAGGAGAATATAAATTGCTTCTTCTCTTCAGACTTTGCCAACTGCCTCCTCTCTCCCACTCACTCAGCTTGTATCTCTAATTTTGGCTCACTTGCATCACCACTGACATCACGTTTTATTCCTTCTTTTTATATCGATTTCCTGTTTCTAAACTCAGCCACACTCATCATCATCCACTTCAGAGTCTGCTGACATGATCAGGTGGATTCATGGAGTGACTCAGAAGCTTAGATCAGACACAGAGAGCAAGATGAGGCTTTTAACTTGGTTTTAATCCCTTTTTGATTTTATTTTCATACACACACAGACAAACCCACCACTTTCTCACATCATGATCCTACATTTCTGGCCGCCGGGTGACAGATGCTCTTACGGCGTGGCCTTTCCTGCAGTGTCGTGTGTCGCTGCTTACAATGTGAGTGAAGGGATGTGATACTGAGATAGGGTGTTCATCAGATCTCTGGCTGACTATGGCCGTATCTGTTACGGATGACTCTTTCATAATGTTTCCCAAAGCAAAACGAGTTCAAATCCCATGCACACGCCATGTCCATCCTTAGCTTTAGCCCTCTGGCTTTTCTGACCCCCTCCATTTCCAGAGAGATTTAGAGTTAAACGAGAAGTCAAATAGTTAATGTTGGTGTCACAGCTTTTTGCTCTTTTGCCATGTCAGATCAAAGAGGTCAGGGGTGTGACTTAAGACTGCTATTTACAGAAATGGAACCACAGCTAGGGTATACATTTGAATTGATGCTTTACATGAAACACACA
Source organism: Notothenia coriiceps (assembly GCF_000735185.1). Lineage (NCBI taxonomy): Eukaryota > Metazoa > Chordata > Actinopteri > Perciformes > Nototheniidae > Notothenia > Notothenia coriiceps. Next base: position 97,271 of record NW_011365512.1, on the reverse strand, counting down.
CATGCTCACAAACAGGTGAACTGATGAGTCACACAAACACACACTGACGGCAGGCGATTGCTCCTACCTGCCCGAACACAGAGTCCACGATGGGCAGCAGGTCCACAGGCTCCCCTTCCTCCTCCTCTCTCTCCCCCCCCCGGCCCTGTGGCCCCTCCATCAGCTCGTCCAGCTCCTCGTCTTGCGTCTCGCTGTCCTCAGCAGCCGCCGCGGTGGGGAAGCTAGTTTTCTGGTGGCGAGGAGGTGGAGCCGTCTGAATGTCTCCAGCCGCACCTGCCACGCTTGATCGCCTCTTCTGCTTCTCCATTTTCTTTTTGATGGAGGCCTGCACCTGAGGGGAGAGCATACATCTGTGTCCTAACTCACAAACGTCATGTTTACATCATTACTGATGCACTCACATTTTTTTTACATATTTGTAGTTCCAATGTCTTGATACAAACACTTAATTTGTCCTATTGTCTTTTATTGTAAAGCACTTTGTTTTAGAAATTAAATATATAAATAAACTTTGCTTTAATAACCTAGGAAATTGCACAAAAAACAACAACGCTGCACTGTTCTTCTATCAGGTTCAAACCAACATGCATACTTTTCAACAAATGCTCTTTGAAATAATTAAATTACATTTTAGACGGTCAGACACGGGAGAATTTTCTCCAACAAAAATAGAGCTTTGTGTTTTGGACTAGAAAACCGTTATTGATCAATTACACTTCAATATGTTTAAGTTACCATATGTAGGACATTGAGTTTAGAAGGAAGACTATCATAAATGCATGCAAGATTTAGTAAAAGTATATGTATTGTGATGCAGATTTGTATACAGAAAAGCATCACTTCATTTGTTTGTAAGATTGCACTTGTAAATACTTTAAAAACACACTATTATACATTTCCTAACACCCATATTAACGTACCTGTTTTGCACTCCTCTCGTGCGACACGCTCATCCCTGCACCGCCTCCTCCGGCGGACGACTCACGAATGATCATGAACATCTCGGTGTCACAGGCTCACACACACTCTCTCTCTCTCTCTCTACCTCGCTCACCCTCCCCCTCCCTCACACACTCTTGCCTCTACCCTGCTCTTCTTTCTTCTGCACCTGCTTTTGTTTTTTGGTGTCTATGTACTATAATTCCCAAAAAGGTCTTGTTAATAGATTTTGTCAAATCAAATAAATAAATAAAACATCCAGCCCTCTTGATAAAAGTGGAAGTATTTTCTTGGTTCCAGGTAATAAAACAAAAACGAGAATAATTGAAGTGATTTAAGGAAAAATAAATGGTATATCTATGTTCTCCTCTGTCCTAGTACTTCCTCCAGTAGTTTCCCTCAGTGCTTCACCACGCTCTTGTGTGTTCAGGTGAGGACGGTTTTTATCTTCAGGTGATGTCTTGGCTTTGGGATTGAGATCCTGCCCCTCTGCCCCCCCCCTCACTATCTCCTGGTCCTTAGGGTGACACTCTATACCTCCTGAACTTTACCTCCCTCACGTTATCTACCTGTAATACATCAACCTCTCAGTCTCCTTATCTTTCTGCCCTTCATCACAGGTAAACACTCCCCCTGTTGCCAGGCACTTTGTCAAAGCCACCCTTCCTGTCATTAGTCGGTATAAAGTTCCTTCATGGAATCTAGCTCTCATTCAGAATCTTGGGTTTTTCTGTCATGTTTTTTCTGTTTTCTTTCCTTCCTCCTTTACTCTCTTTGTTTGTTTCCTTCCATCCTTGCCTCCTTCTCTCTTCACCTCCAACAGTAATCCTCGTTGCTATACATGCGTTCTCCTCTTCCCCATCTCTCTCAATCTGTCTGCCCTCAATCCCCTGTCATATTTGGAGCCTTTGTCTAACAAATTGGATTTTTGAAGGTGCCCAGGTCAGCTATTCATCAAGTGAAAGAAAGAGATAAAAAAAAAAGCAGGGAGGGATGCAGGCTTGGTGATAATAATGATTTTGTGTAACGAACTGCAAAGCGTCACCTTGATGTTGTCCTGCATCAATAATCTCATCCAGCAAGCATGGCTGAGCACCCACACATGCTCACACAGGTGAACATGCTACCTCTGACCTCTATTTTTAGACACGAATGTTCACACAAGCATGTAAGGAAATTATTCTGGTCTCTAAAACAACCGAATAGCTTCAAGTCTAACGCATCTGATTCAACTCAACGCTTCAGCTTTCTATAAAGAAAAGGATCATTTGATTTCCCTCCTTTTTGAGAAAAACAGGGACGTTAGTGTTGCCCTTTATTTTAAATCTCCCTCTATCTACTCTTCTCTTCTGCTTTCTCTCTCAAATTCAAATGGCACGACAGATCAGAAACAAAAAGCAGTACAGAAAAAATATCTACATTGAAAGATGATAATTAATAAATATGCAACTATCCACTATCATATTCAATATTTACGTTTTATTTGCTATAGGCAGATGCATTGAATGACTGATAACACTGGGTAACTGGATCCAGCAGGATACAATGAAGCACACATTGAAAACATGACATTGTACGCCAGGTTTTCGTAGCCCTTTTTATAGTAGTGATGATCAGGTAGAAGGTTTCAGGATTTTGTGACTTCCACAGAAAATGTGTTTTGTAGAATTGAGTCGTACCATTGCCACTTGATGCTGCTCTGCTGGATTGGCTCGACTCTAAGACTTCTGATGTTTTCCAGAAAAGCTGTGGGCAAATTAATATAAACATTTAGGCTTTGCATAATGAAAATCAACAATATTCACAAAACCTCAAACATTGTATTCACTTAAAATTCGGCAATGATGGTACCTTATTTGCTTTTTGTCCAATATTGTTAAGGTCTGATTATAGAAACACTAGGGATTTGATTACAGACTGCTTAACCTGGGCCAGAGGAGAACATATCATTTAATTTAGAAACAAGGCAAAATCAGAAGTCAATTATTCTCTTATCATCTCAAAACAGCTAAGCAGGGACCTGCATGTTTTTGCTTGATTTTTTTATTTAACTGAGAATCCCTAAATTCTTCTCTGATACTTTTTCCTCAAGCTTACCTTTTCTGTCTAAAGTTCAGCGATTATGCTGATGGAAAACTGATCAAGTAAAACTAACACTTTTCATTTTGGATAGATAATCTTGTCAGACACATGGACTGACATTGTGTTGTCAGCGTATTTAAAGACTTACAATAAACCAAAACAATATAGATTTTGTGATTTAGAGAATCACAGTAATTGTCCTTGGAAGAACACTCATTCGTCAGTAGTAACTAATGTTCAGCTACCACGGATGAAAAATAAATAATCTCATCATGAAATCAAACAAATTTATTTATTTAAGAAAATGTCTCTCAAATATTTCACATCTCTCTCAAAGTAATTAGCGAGATTATTTTTCCGACTCTACATCTCTTATCACACCCCCACATTACACATCCAACCTGATGGTGTTTATTCTCAACTTGCGGATAACGAATAGCTTGATTTCTCTCCAGTTTCTAATGAGGTTTCCATTAATCACTTTTACCCCGTCGTGCAGGCTCGCTGTCTTTCATCAGGCCCTCTCCTCATCCATTATGGATGGCAGGATGAGGCAAATTCTTGGGCTGAACTCAGAAAAGCGATCCATTACAGAATAAGCTGTGCTGAGTTAAAAATAGTGGTTGTATTTTGGGAACGGATCTGTCATATGAAAAAGCAAAGATGAAGGATTAATGAAAAAGATAAAAAGGGAGATGAGGGATGGAATTAAACACAGACTTTTTAAGAAATTAGTGTGTTAAGAAGTTTCTAAAGAAACTGTGGATAACTTTTTTCATCTCAGACTGCTATTTCACCTTGACTGACACTGATCAAAGATAGGGATTAATGACCGAGGGAGTGGCATCAGAGCAGTAATGTATAGTGAAGGCTTGTGTTACTGCATGTTGATCGGCCTGCAATAATATCTAATTACAGATCAGGATAGTTAACGGAGAGAACAAGACATTAGCCTGGCACGTATAGTCTTAAGACCTGCACTCTATGGTTAACGTTGAGGCAGATGACGCACAGAGATAAAGCTGACATGGATAAAAGATACTTTTTATTTGGGTCAGACTAATTGTCATTATTTATTTGTTTGTAATAGTAGTCACAGATTACTGCACAATTGGCTCGAGGGATCTCATTAACCTTGCTCAACTGGACATTGAAAAAAACCACTTTGTGCGTATCCGTAACAGGTTAACACAAAGTCAAACAAAGGCAACACAACCTGGTGAATCAGGGTTTTGTTTAGACTGTGTCAAACAGGACGTTGTTCTAACCTGTAGCGTAACATCCTGTTTGTTTTGTTGCATTATATTTTAGAATGGGCTGAACAAAGACCCTTTATGACCTTCCACTTCCTGGTGTCTCTTTGACACATTGTTGACATGGGTTTGCTGGACCATTGGCCGTCTCTCTGCCTTGCTGTTGGTGCCTCATTCCAGATGTTTTGGATCTGTATCTTTGTCCTCCATGAGTCATCGTACTTTGCCTTTCTTCGGTGTCGTTCTACTGATAATACTTTTCTTTAAAGAGGCAATGTGTAAGTTGTATGCGGCCATTCTTTAGTTAAAAACAGTGAAACAACCAGAGACTATCTCACGCTAAATGGGGGTTCCACTGGACCCTTTCTCCACTTCCCACATCCCTACTTCTGGCACCATTGCTCGCTTTGACCTTGGGCGAGTGGCAACACTTTTCAAAGTGCTCTTCTGTGGTAATTCCTGCTACAGGAGGTGTCTCCAGGAGCACATTTTGCAATGATGACACACAAACACAGACTCACAAGCTGAAACAATACAAACGTCATGGTCACGGCTGGTTTTGAACTAACATCATCAACAGAATGTGAATAGCTTACAGTGTTGGTTGTATGTCATTAAGACGTCTATGTGTTTTGTTTCAGAGTAATCTGCTGAAATGCCAACTGCTCTTCTGCCAACTGGGTGGCCTTCTTGACATGCGGCAGACGAAAAGAAGGTGTAAGTCATTTTGTAATTTCTTACCTTTGGGGCTTAGACCAGTAAACAAAAGTTCAATTGCACAGACTTAACAGCCTCCGTTTACTGGTATAGCAAACGCACAGATGGCTAATGTGAAAGCTGATGCCATATGTAAAGATTATGACAGTCAGTAGTACATTTAGGTTGTATTGACTCAGTATTGAAGGGTGAAATGCTGCCCCCATATTTCTTCATATTGTTCATTGAGTAAAGGATCTAAATATCTTATCCAGCCCTGCCTCCTGTCTGTTTGAAAATTCCTAGAAGTTGCTTGAAATACTAATGTTTGCAATCCATCTATATTATAACATAGTATAATACAACGTGGTTTGTGAAATCTGGCTACATATTTAAAATTGAGTTGGGTGGAAAATAATTCTGAATCACCCAAGATGAGATGTTACCTAAAGCTTTATTTTGTCTGCAGATAGCTTCCTTATGGTTATAGGAACAAGTTTAAAGTTGTATTATAAAGAGCACAGCGACACAGTGGTGCTGCCTTCAAAGCTAGATGAGGGTGCCCTCTAGTGGAATCAAATGAAACAACAACATTAGTAGGAAATTTAATCGAATTATTAAAATCGAACGGCACATTTCTAAATAGTGTTTTCCTTATTAAAAACTTCAAAAACACTAAGAAAATATTTCTGATCAATCGGTTGATGTATTAATTGTGATGGAACATTCATGTATATTAACCTTGTAAAGTAAAGGCATTTAGAAACCAATATTAGTAGGCTAGTCATCTGATTTACACATCATTTCCTCAGTTGAACTCTACATGTTATTAGAATAACATGATTGGATATATAACGGCTATAAAACGGTTTTAAAATATATGATATTATAATGTTAGATATTGTTCCAAAACACACACTAAAATATTTAGCATCGACTGTTAATACAATTTTGAAATGTTTTTTCAAACAACCATTCAGTGTCAAAATTGTATTGTGTGTATCTTTGAGCACCAGCTAGCTGTCACATGATAACTCATAGGCTCCTAAAAATCAAAAACTTGTCATGGACTCTTTTAAGTCTTTGGCCTTTGGCTATATTACAAAGTGATATGACCTACCACTTTTCTAATTAATTCAGAACAAATACAAAATAGGATATAGCCATTCTTTGTGTTTCTTCTAAAAGCAACACAAAAAGTAGTCTGTTTCTCTGTACTCATTTGGCTCCCAGCCCCAAGCCCATTCATGTTTACTGAATTTTTTTCTTAAAAGCTTGTGCTCACAAAGTGAAAACAGGGTTTAACAAGCAAATGTATTAAAAAGAAAAAGTTAATGATGGCATAAGAAGACCCTTTGGCTCTTAAAATGTATCTCAGATGTCCCTCATTTCTCTTAATCATCTTTGAGAGGTTTCAAAGGCGGGATTGGAGTCCAGTTGTGATCTTTGCAGTTGATATATATATTTATAACTTAGTACTTTTTTAACGCATGTAAGATATGCAACACTAAGCTGTCTGTGGCTCTTTCCTGCTGTAACGCTGCAAATTTCCCCTCTGTGGGACTAATAAAGGTATTCTGATTCTGATAAAACATGACTTGGAAAAGCACACCTGTCTAAAGTGTCACAGCTGACAATACATCAGGGCAGTAAACATGCCATGAGGTTGATGGCACTTCCTATCATTTCAAATACAATGAAGTCCTTATGTCATAGAGATATGAAATATATCCGTCTTTGGCTACACAGACAGTATTTGTTAGCAGGCCATCATAGTCAGTTTGTCTGGTGAAACCAGATTCAATGATTCAATTACTTCCCAACTGCCCCCACTCTCTTTTAGCCTTTTTTTAATAGAAATAAAACCACATTCTTAGTCGAATTGGTGGACACTGTAACAACAAATTGAAAGTGCCTGATCCTCACAGCGGCAGATTTGCAGCACAGAGCAGCGGGGGTGTCACATGTGTTTATCACGGAGAGTTGAGAAACAGGAAGGCGGAGGATTTGCACCTATTTCGCAATATTTTTGGATTTAGACTAACTGCTAATCGGGAACATGATAACATCAATGAGACAATCTGAGAATTGCTGGTATGAAGTTCACGGACGGTGTCAGGTGGAAACATGCCGGGGCCCGTAGTGAAAGCTCGTCCAGAGAGGCCAGGCACACATCTATTCAACATTACAAATATTTTCTTTGATGTGTTGACCATAAGAAAAATAGAGTACAAACAGCCATGTGTTCTGAAGTCTCACTTGTCTGACATTGTCTGACACTTGTCTTGTTCTTTAGTAGTTTCATCTTCCTATTTAAAGTCTCATGTTTCAGGGTCACTTCCAAGTTCATTATCACCACATCTGATGAACTTTGTCCTGCAGTTTTATTCTGGATCTGTTCTGAGATGAAGGGGGAATCTATCCCCAGTGTGGTGTAACTATGGTGAGGGGCTCCCTGTTGTATCCGTTGATAATTGGCCAGGGATTAAAGTACGGAAAAACAGGCTCTTTGAATGTTGCACCATAGAAGGTGAAGAGGTGGGCCATGTTTCCTGCATCATAAAACCCAACGTCACCAGAACTATAGTCCAGATAGACCCCCACCCTGCTGGGGGGTTTGGAGGGATATATCATGGTCTCCTCTGAGTCAGTGCATGCCTCGTACTCGCTGCTGCCATCACCGTTGTCCCTCAGCACTAGGGTCCAGAAGCCGTCATCTGGGCAGAGGCTGATCTCCTCCTTCCTGTTGACGGAGGCGGTGGCCACGCCCAGACCCCACGCTGTCTTGTTGCCCACCTCCACCTCCCAGTAGTGTCTCCCAGAGGAGAAGGCTTCAGAGCCCAGGACGATGTTGTAGCGGGTGAAGCGCTCTGGATTGTTGGGCAGGTTGGTCTGGATTCTCCCCACCTCGACGCTGGTGCAACACGGGGACACCCACAGGCGGGGGTAAGCTGTGTTCGGGTCAAGGGTCACAGCGGTGATAGCTAAGAGGGCCATAACATGAGAAGGGTTAGAAATGTTGCAATTCAACAACAAACTTGTTTACAGAGAAAGACTGGCTGTGACCTTCAACTAGATGAATGAATGCCTTCCTGTCTAATTAGTGTAAGACGAGCTGGATAAGAGCATCAGCTACATGGATACAAATAAAATATAAATGATATGCGTCAAGATGTAACTCCATTCTTTAGTGCAGTCTAGTGTTGCACGATCAACAACAATGCATGATTACATGTCATTGACTCAAATTACCCCAAATAAATCTTGACTTTGACCCAAATTTGACCCAGAAGTTTGGAGAACAGGTACAGTCAAGTTTAAAACAGTTGTCCAACTTCTCTAGGCAGAGCATGTTGATAATGAGACAGAACATAAAATGCAAAGCAAATAAATCAAGTATTAATAGATAAAGGAAACTGTTTTTTAAAGAGGCACAGACTTGGAAACTGCCAATGTTTCACAGAACCCGAGTTGCAATATAAGATTACGTTTTTGTTAAGCTTTACTGATATAACTGAGCCTCTGCCGCATTTATTGCCATTGCTTTCATAATTGTGTTAGGTGTTTAAATACCTGGCTGAAAAATTGAGCTCATTTTCCTCCAGGTCCTGTACTGCAGAGGTCCCAGGAACTCTCCTGACTGCAGATCCACAGTCACCTCTGGGGGCTGCTCAAAAAAGCTCTGAGCCCTGACGGAGGGAAAGAAAAAGAGACAATGAGATAAAATAACTTAAAGCAAAAAGCCTTTTCACTTCCCATAATATATATCTATTGTTGTGGCTGCTTTAGTGTATACACCTTACTACAACTGTTATGTTATTCTTCTCCTTTCACATACGTAAACAATTTGTTTCTTATAAAATACAAGACCAATATATATTAAAGTGGACCTATCATGCTATATTTGAATAATATAGTGTAGGACCATACCTATATAAGGCATATTTATACTTTTTATTTTTCAAAATACCAAACAGATCATGCATTTTAGCCATTCCTCATTTCGCTCAATTTAACACTGTCTTTTCATGGGCTGATTCTGTGAGAACAGCACCATCTACAGGCCTGGCATATGTACTACAGCGTCTCCAGCGCTTTCCA
>NW_011365512.1:77426-88175 GCF_000735185.1 Notothenia coriiceps | reverse complement strand
GCCCCAATAGCCGTAGCGGACACTTCTGTTACGTCTAAAGGGTTCAAATTGGATCCGTCTGTTCGATTCCTTTTCGCCCTTTAATAGATTTGGTCTGAGGAAAATAGAGAGGGTTTTGTTTTCGCCTCTTGGTGAGTTCCCTGGAACACCGGGGACACATATTCATCTATAAAAGACGTACAAAAGTGCATTTTGCATGATAGGTCACCTTTAAACAACTTAGAAAAGTGAAGATTCAAGCCATGTACAGCAAGCAGTGTGGACTTGAGTCGTATAATTACATTGTATCTGCATTCTTACACCTATTTAAGAAGAAATGTCAACAAAACACTGGCAAATGGTAAGACTGCTACCTAGTGGTCACTAGTTGGCGTGACAATGTTTGGCAAAGATATGTATGTAAGATAACATGATAAACCACAACAATGCCCCAACATCCTGTTTCAGCAACACTCAAAGATAGTTACAAAACAATACACCATTGTGACTTTAGATTTAGGGCAACAGTCAAGTACAAGAAGACCGGGAGATTATCTAGAAATGAATAAGTGACTAAGACATTAGCGATAATGATCAATTGTGATAATACTCACCCTCCAATGAAGTCTTTGATTCCCTGAAATAGAGCAGATCAAAACAAGCCTATGATTACAAAATACCTCACTCTTTACTGTAACATGCAGATAATATCTAAAACTGCATATCTAGAATAGAATATCAACATTCTTTGGTATTTCCAATAATATGGGGTAAAATAAATGTGCTCTACAAGCATCATGAGCATCATATTACTTTTCTCTCATACCTTGAGTTGCTCAGGGTTTTCCTCTTCTGTCAGTTTGAGGCGAAGCTCGTCGGCTATATTTTCCATTTGGCTGATTTGCTCTGTGGTCTCAGTGAGCGCCTCCTCCAGCTGCTTGAGTTTCTGCTCTTTTTGCCACTGAAGTTTCACCTTTATGCGCTCCTCCTCCTCAAGCAGGAACTCCCTCAGACGGCCAAACTCTGCGGTGACCATCTCCTCCAGATCTCCTGCTCGCTCCTAAAACACAGAGGACCCCATTAGCTAGAACATGGAAGAGGAGTTGTAGTGTTTCAGTTTTAACCATAGACTGTAAATATATGTTTCAACACAAGGCCAAAGTGATCTGACATTTTAAACATCTAAAATAAACCAAAAAAAGGTCAAAAGCCGTGTTGCTTCTGATATACCTGCTTGCTTTTAATATTTAAAAGTTTATTTTATCAGAATTAACCAATTTAGCATTGCCATCATTTTCACACACAAAGAAAGACAGTTTTTTTTTTTTAAAGTGGGATGACATTTTACACAGCAGAACAAAAATATGGTCTTTTTAATTTCAAACATTCAAATTTTTTGTGAAAACGTTCCACTTAAATGACCCATAATGCAGCTTGATCTGAGATGTAGGTGTTATGCTAGCAGCTAATGTAGCTTTTCGTCATTAGTCTGAAAATATATTAATCTGACTTTTTGCAGTTCTTTCTGGAGCTTTACACTTTTCACATATGCCGTAATACGACCTGTGAACGGATGTTGATGTGAGGTTCCCCTTCAAGCAATATAATCAAAGCAGGACCTTTACGTTTCTAAGTAAAGGAGAGCTATATTTCCTTTATTGCTGACGCAGGTAGATAGAGAAAAAGATTGATAGGTAGACAAGCAAAAATGATAAGAAACGTACAGACACAGACACAGACTAAGATAAATTGTCCGGAAAAGAAAGCTTGCCAAACTTCCTCTGAAACTTGTTGACCCACATCCTGTCATACCGGCAGAGAAACAGAAGTGAAAATCTGTGAATGTGCATATAAACTGTGTCAAACAGATAGACAGTAAGACAGTAAGACAGACATGCTGGGACCAGCAGACAGACAGGATAGAGACAAATGTGTAATAACCTAGAGCAGAGATATGTGTAGCAGCAAAAAACACTTTAACAAAGCAAACATGCTACACTAATTTCTCGGTTGAACACACACTAGCGCACACAGACACACAAACAGACCACTATTTGAGGTAAGAGCTGCTGTGCTGGATAAAGCGTCACAGCATAAATTCAGCCAGCTGTTATCTCTTTCTGTAAGGTTGTGCGACATAGTTCTTGTACTGTGTGTGTGCATGTCGTAGTTTGTGTGTCAACCAGTGGTAGAAAGTTACGTAAGTATTTAACCTGTACTGAATGTATGTACAAGTTTGAGGTATTGGGACTTTACTTAAGTATTTACATTTTATGCCACTTCTACTTCACTGCTTTTGGAAGCAAATATTGCACATTTTACTCCACAAAATGTATCTGACAATATTACATTTGTGTTACTGTGCAGATTCAGATAATAAATACGATATACTTAAAAAAATCAATTGTATTTTTACTTTGTGGTATCGCTACTTTTAGATAAGAGACCTGAGGGCCGCATTTGTGAAAAAAGATACTGTGAGAAAGACAAACGGGATGATGTGCATGAATGTTTATTTACCACCCGTGTCATTTCAGGAGGAACTTCTACATTTGCAAAACATGAGAAAAAACCACACTGAGTAACAACCTGTTGTGTCATTGCCCGTCATAGTTAGGATTAGTCATCAATCAGTCTCGCTGTCAGACAGGTAAAGGTGGAGGAATGTTTCTTGGTGACCAGAAATGCAGGTTCAATTCACAGGCAAACACACACACACACACGTATGCATATGCTGGGATTATGTCCAGGGTGTTTCCCAATGCTTCACAAACAAATAAACACATGTATCTGTATACCTTAATGAGGAGGATCCTTTCATTGGTCTGGCTTTGGAAGAGCGTGGCCTCCTCTGTCTGCAGCTCAACCCTCTCCAGAGCGATCGACAGCTTACCCTGCAGCACAAAACAATCACATGCTAAACATCAAACAGAGGTGGTGTTGCTAAACTGGATTGCACTTAAAAGTTGATTAAATTGGTGTATCTGCTCTGAAAAACAACAACATCCTTAATGGGAGTAATATGATGTACACACTGTCCTCAACAGACCGCTGAGAGCCATAAATTCAAACAAAGTAGAGAATTCAGTCTTGGTGAAACATGAGAGGCCTCTCGGAGACTCTTCAAACAAACTGATGATGGTCAGCTGTCGGGTTAAAAGCATAGGGGGCGTAAAAGGAGCTCACACTGTTCTGCTGAATTCCTGTAAATAGCAAAGGCTGCCAAGGCAAACAGGGAGCCTGCTTTAAAACAATAAATGCCATTTCACCACATCTGCTAAAGCCAGAGCAAATGAGTTCATTTATTAAATACAATCCTTATAAACTAGGTTTCCTTTGGCATTCAGGAATGCTTGACAAACCTGAGATATGTTTCTTTCCAAGAACAAGGAGAGGTGTGTCAGAGGAGCATGCATGGCACTCCCTAAAAGACTAAAATACTTTAAGTTTAGTGATCAACAATGACCATGATCAAATAATGATCACCAAGTTCTTTATCTTAGAGAGGAAAGTTTGTAATATTGGTTTTAAAGTAAGATTATCCCCTAATTTAGGCCTAGCTAGACTCAATCTATTGGTAAAAAAAACGTGTCTAACTCAGCCAATCAGAACGTACCTTGTAGTTTTCAAAGGCCTCTGTAATGGGGATGACATTGTGGGTCTTGTGGTCCCTGGACATGCCGCAAACCAGGCAGATGGGGAGCTGGTCGTCCTCACAGTAGAGCTTCAGCTTCTCCTCATGCTCCTCGCACATATCCATACCCAGGCGCGGCCAGTGCCCGGTGGAGGAGGCCAGGCTGCTCATGCTGGACCCCGGCTCCCGCTCCTCCGGCTCCTCCAGAGGACCCCCTGAGTCCCACCCGGTTATCGCCGAGGCCGTGTCCATGCACCGGGCTCTGCGCACACTGTCCACCACGTTGCACAGCAGCGAGTTGGGTCGCAGTCTCCCGCCGCTAGACTTTCTACACTTTGGGCAACTCGACAACTCGTCGGCCTTGACTTCCCAGCACTGAAGGATGCACACCTGGCAGAAGTGGTGTCCGCACTCGAGGATGACCGGGTCCCTGAACAGCTCCAGACACACCGGGCAGGTAAGCTCACACTGCAGCTCCTCAATTGTGACGTCCGCCATTCTCTGCTGTGAACATAGTCTTTAAACAGCCGCACAGGAAAAGTAGTTGACTGCTCTTCCGTTCCCTCCGAGACTGAGAGGGAGTGGTCTGAGGCTGACAGCAGAGCATGTTATCACGGAAGAGAGGAGGACGTGCAGCAACAGGCTGAGAGCCTACTGGAGCTGCTCCATGACAGGGCGTACGGTTTGCATTAGCCCGGAGACAAACTGGTTTTGGTTTTATTAGAAAGAGTTAGCCACAACGACAAACACTCATGTTCAGTACTGTACTGAGTTTGACCCCTCAAACATTAAGACAGTGAACAAAACTCACCTTTCAGAAGGACTTTTAACGTACTGTTGTCTCTTTGTGTTATGTTGTTTCATTGTTCGATTTTATTTACATGTTTTATCTTTTTATTTATTCATTTTTAACCCTGAAAGTGTTGTATTATTATCAAGCAAAACAATGCTGTTATAAAGTATATTCCTATTGACAAAAGGTTACCTTTACCTCATGAATCAACCCTTTTCCTCTTTAAAATATATTTCAGATTGGGTAAAGTTGCCCACACATAATCTAGAAAAAAATTCTTGGTATTAAGAACCTTTAAAAAAATAAAAACTTCGTTATTAAAATATATCCAAGCAAGCAGTGGTGGAATGAGTGTTAAGCTGCTTTACTTGAGTAGAAGTACCAATACATTATTTTTAAAATACTTAATTGCAAGTAAAAGTCCTGCATTCAAAATGTTATACTTAAGTAAAAGTACAAACATGTTATCAGCTAAATGTACTTAAAGTATAACACGTAAGATTAATCATTGTGCAGAAAAAATGGCCTTTGTGTAATTATATTTTTATATGTGACATTTCTAGATAATATTTTTCAAAGTGACAGACACAGATAATAGCATTTAACTTTTATGGACAAACAAAGTTCTGATTTACTTTTTGTAAAATATTGAAATAATTTGACTCTTTTCTGACTTAAAGAGTTAATCCACTTGTTTAATTTTTAGAAATGCATTTTTTTTAAAGTAGCTAAAGCTGTAATAAATGTAGTGGAGTAAAATGTACATGAATTCCCTTTTTATTGTAGTGGAATAGAAGTATAAAGTGGCACACAATGTAATACTCAAGTAAAGTAAAAGTACCTCAACATTGTACTTAAGTATAGTATTTGAGTAAATGTACTTAGTTACTTTCCACTTCTGCGTCTAAGTAATTAAGTGAATTAAGTGTATTAATAAAGGATAATGAAATAGCCTTTATAATGTCACTGAAGAGTAGAGATTCTCTCTATTAGGCCAACAACAAAGGTTAGTAGGCCTAAATCATCTATTATTCTATATTATATACATATATACGAACGTATGGATATGCTAATAGTAGGTAAAAGTTATTGACCTTGCATCTTAGACACTTATTGAGTTAGCCTAAACCTAAAGCATATTGACTAACTCAGTCACTGCATTCAAGTTGGTATCTAAACGTTCTCATACTCATTCATTACCATAACTTTCATGTAGCAGTAGAGAATATTAGAGAGCTTTAGGGCTCATTTCTTTGGCAGAGTGAAGATGTATTCCAACTTATTTCATTAGGTAAGCGAACCAATAGAAGTTTTGAAACACACCCCGTAGCCTGTGAGTAATTTACACAAAACAAAGAATGACACAGCGTCAGTAAGTACCATAGATCTTTGCTTCTTCTTGGAACAACAGAGGTGGATCTTTTATTGCTTTTTTTTTTACTAACTCCTTAAGTGTATTTTATTTCAGTCTTGCCTTCGTGCGTGCAAAGGGTCAACAAGTTCCATATTAAGATGCTGAAGACCAATCTGGTATGAGGACTTTCTGTTTCTCATCAGTATAAAACAGAAAGCTAATATCTGTTTTATGTAAGGCTCAGCAATTGTCCTCTGTGTGGAAACCGAAAACGTGGTAGTTCCAGGTCAGCCACAGGTTGCAATTTATCCCCAGTGACTGTAAATGCAGGGTTATTATTACTCACAGTAAGTTCCACGACCTGACCATTATTAGCTTCTGCTTCCGGGATAGTCAGCCTGCTGCCGAGTGTTATTCCTCTGAGTGCCCGCTAGATGGCCATAATGAACAGTCTACCCACCACAATTCAAAGAAAGGACAAAGATTTGAACAGTGTCTACTCCTTTTTGATTAAGTGTTCAGGCACTGCTCATAATCTTTACCTGCCGATGCTTTATGCTATGAATTAATACATGTCCAGAAATTCTCCATTCATTTGTCAATGTGTATTGAAGGGAGCAACATTTCATAGTTTTGTCTTTTTAAGAACACATACAAAAATGAAGAGACATATTGGCACTCTATCAATGTCCTTATGCTAGTATAAATACTCAAAATAAGAATCAGTAGTATCTGTTTCTAATCCTGGTCCTACCTTAACTATGCCAAGGTTTCAGTTAACATATATTTATATTTTAATTTGAGCAGAAATACAGATACTGTAAATGTTCCCACTAACAGATTACTCACATAGTGAAATAAAGGAGCAAGACCTTTGGTTGAGAAAAAACAGCACTACTGTTTGGATGATTATATATTCCAGGAAATATTTCTGGTTCCCTTAAAGAGAAAAGTGTTGATGAGAGAAGAAATATCAGACAGAAACTGGACTGAGACAGAGAATGAAACTTGCTGAATTGTGAGTGTGTTTGCGTAATAATATCAGACTCATCATGAATTAAACAACTCTGAGAGACAGTGTAGAACAAAAAAGCTTACACATGCAAGAATCAAAATAATTGTTTGTACTTCAAGCATCACACTGTAATTTATAAAGTAGCTCTGCATTATGCAAGGCATTTGTGATTTTCTGGAAACATTGAAGTCTCATGATGTTTCACCTTTTTACAAAGTTTGAGGAAACTTGAGACAGGAAGGGATGTCTACCAGACATCAACAACGTCTAGAACAGTCAGCAACAATAAACTGCATCGTCAGTTCCTGTAGCGTTTACCACATTAAAACGAATAAAATCCCTGTTATAAATCTGGAATATATCTTACTAAGATATACACTGTTCTAATCAATAAACAGTCCAAACCACCAAATGATTACAGACTGAAAGACAAAGCTGTCCACCTCAGCTCATGAAAACAAGTGTTTGCAGAGCCATGTTTTTTAGAAGGCAGACTGACTGCTGGTTTACAGGGGAAGTTTGACATGAGGATGGGGGGGGAGTCACTCTCAATCACAGGGTTCCTTGACTCAGTGTATAAATGAGACTACCTCAGTCCTCAGACAGTCTTCGAAGGCAAATACTTCAGGCGCTGAATGAACACTCAAAATATTGGTTTTATTTCAATCTAAAGCTTTGTCTGAGAAGAAGTCTGAAGTGTCATGTTTGCTTGCATCTCTTTCCTGAAGACATAAGTACAGCTGACCTACTGATCTGTTGAGCAGGATGTCTCAAAAGAAGAAATTCTGCACGGGAGCTCTGCTTCTTCTCCTCTGCTGGTTGGGTGGCCAGGTCCTTGGTGAGATCAGTGACGACTTCTCCCATTGCCTTGATTTCTTCTACAATAAAACCCCACCAAAGGGTATTGATGCAGCAGGATACCAGCCAATATGCCAGCGTTACAAGAACCAGTACCACTTTGCCAGCCTGTATCATCGGCAGAGTCGTGCACCGATGTACTCTGCGTACAGACTCGGTCTTGCAGATGGCAAACGGCCCAATAATACCTGGAAGTACGAGCCGCAGGTAAGCAAAAAAAACAGTGTGCAATGTACAAGAGTAGCCAATTTCTTAATTGAGAAGAAATAGCGTTAACTATTTAGTATGATTTGTTTGGAAATGCTAAGTTCATACAGCCTCGTTTGTTATTTTTATAATTATTATATTATTATAACTGATATTTCATCAGTGAGGGTGGACTGAATACAACACCTCTCTGTATAATGCAACTCAGTTTACCAAACTCCCAAATTAAATCTGCTGAAAGTTTAGCAACAGCTCGTTTTTAACGTTATAACCATTGTGAAGGTAGGATTTGTTGCAGTACTGTTGTGTTTTGCGTCTTTAGTTTTAGATACATTGTACACTTTGATTATATACATTAGCAGCAGGAACTAATATCCTGACAAGGGCAGAGTGTAGCTGGGTTTCTCTTTGGTAATTATTATTCTACAACAGAGCATAACTTAATTTGGTTCATGAAACTCACATGTGAATGTTGAGTGTAAATATAAATAGCTTGTGATTTCAGAAATTCATTAATAAATAGCTTGTGATTTCAGAAATTCATTAAAGTGTTGGCATTCTTATGTAAGCTAATTAGAATGTATGTTTGTTTCAGGATACGCTGTGTTTCTGTTTGTTTAGTTGTCCTAATGGTCAATGTGTGACTGGCGCAAGTTTTAATATTTAACTTATAAGAAGCAGCCAATCTTCAATTTTTAAATACAGATTGCTGATCTTTTCTCTTGTGAGATGACAAATAAAGGAAAATGGAGTTGCCTAAGTTCTGTTTCACTTTTCAAACTAAATGAATAAATTGAACTAAAAAAGCCAGAAAATGCAGCTTCTAGAAAGTCACATGTCTTTCTCTCTCCATCTCTAAGTTGGTGTTTTCCCGAGCCAGCTCAGAGATGACACCCTTCAAGTTTGCTACCTACCTGGATCAGAATGTGATTGAGAGCCAGGCGATGTCCAACGACTACAGGGACTCAAACTTCACAAGGGGCCATCTCAATCCCAGCATGCACCAGAAGACAAAAGAAAACCGCCAGGCCACCTTCACCCTGACAAATGTAGTCCCTCAGCGAGCGGGCTCCAACGGTGGCTCGTGGAACGGTCTGGAGAATGAAGTGTTAAAAAGATTCAAAACCTACTGCAACGGGTCGATGCATGTGATCACCGGAGTCTTGCCTTATGAGTCTGAACCCCTGCGGATCAATAACAGGGTGTCTGTTCCTGAGTACATGTGGTCTGCCTACTGCTGCCCATCAAACAGATCTGACCTTCCTGCCCATATGCAGTCCTTTTTCCCCACACATGCTGCAGTGGGGAGAAATGACCCGAATAGTGGGGAGGAGATTGTGCCAATTAATGTCAAGGCGAAAGCCTCGAAGAGGGGCTATGATGTGAGGCGCATGTCCTTAGAGACTCTGGAGGGCATCCTGGCACAAAGGCTGGCCATGTCCGTCAGTCTGTTCCAGGGGCAGTGTCAGTAGAAAAGCTTTGCTGGTTGCTGCTATGGATGTGAAGAAGTCACCATGTACTGCACATGTCTTTGTACTTAATTTCTGAATGAGTGTTTTATTAATCAGGGCATTATAATTGTCTCATGATGCTTTACATTTTTTTGTGATTTTAAAGTTTTTTTATTTGTATCAATAGTTTCCCCTTTTGTTAACGTCATCCTGTAACCAAAAAACCCACATGATTTTACTAATAAAAGCAGATTTAAAAAGATGTGCCTTCTACGGAGCAAATTGTGTTCATTTTATGTCAAATACTCTTTGTTCACAAAAATGCAAACACCTCTAAAAGACTTTAAATCTGACATAAATATATAAGTGTACATTTGCTGTGACCATTTTTCTTTAATGGAAAACAATGTCGCTCCCGGTGGGCTGCGTCAAAAATTTAAATACAGATAAATATTCTGGAATATGCAAGATAGTATCACAAAGCATCAATATCAGGTCGTCTGTTCATTTGTACATTGTGGTCTGCCTACAGTTTCCCGTCTAACAACTGACTCTGAAGCCTTTTTTTCGTAACAAAGGGTGGGTAGCTCTAGGGCAGGGGTGTCAAACTAAATTTCATCGTGGGCCACATTAACATTATGGTTGCATTCAAAGGGCCGGTTGTAACTTCAAGACTATATAAAAATACATATATAAATATATTTAATATATTTAATATATATAAAATAACGTATTATATAACATTATTGCCTCTGCATTGGATTATTTTCGGTTAGGGTAATAATAACTTCATAATTAACTACGTCTGAAAGAAGAAGTCTTTTCAGTGAGAATGTCACAAAATTATTTAAAAAGAAAAGCCAAATTCTGGAGGGAAAAAAAGAATTCTGAGAAAAATGTAAAATTTGAGAATGCATTGTGGGACATGTAGTATATAGCACTTTTCAACACAAGGCAATTCAAAGTGCTTTACAAAAAATGAAAGACATTAAGAAAATGGCATTTAAAATCAGTCATTAAAAAGAAAAGTTAATAAAATAAACATTAAAAGAAAAAATACATGGATAAAAGTTACAGTGCAGTCTAAGATATGAATAGTTCAATTAAAAGCAGCGACAAAAAGAAAAGTCTTCAGCCTGGATTTAAAAGTAGTAAGAGTTGCAGCGGACCTGCAGGTTTCTGGGAGTTTGTTCCAGATATTTGGAGCATAATAACTGAATGCTGCTTTACCATGTTTAGTTCTGACTCTGGGGACAGAAAGCTGACCAGTCCCTGAAGACCTGAGAGATCTGGATGGTTCANTTCAGAACAGGAGTGATGTGATCCACTTTCTTAGTGTTAGTGAGGACTCGAGCAGCAGCGTTCTGAATCAGCTGCAGCTTTCTAATAGATTTTTTAGTGAGACCTGTAAAGACACCATTACGGTAGTCCAGTCTACTGAAGATAAAAGCATGGACA
>NW_011365512.1:72966-77403 GCF_000735185.1 Notothenia coriiceps | reverse complement strand
TAGGCGGGGACCCTGAAGTAAAAGACACGCGGGGAAGTTCTCCCCCGAAACGGTTTTTTTTCCTTTAACTACTATACCGATAATATGCCAATGTCACACACCCCGGCAATTAAAAAAAAATCGATACGTCTACTGTGTGTTTACATGACATTGTTAAAGTGCGACCTCTGATAAGAGGTCAATTTTTGTGACTCATTTCGACGTAACTTGTTTAGTTACTGACCCCTAAAAACACAGTCCCCTTTTGAAAGAGGTTAAATTTGTTTCTATTTTGACTCGCATTAACAAAAACCCTCGGTTCCGTCTTGCATATTTTTCAATCGGACTTCGAAGTCAGACGTTACAAAGTTTTGTTGTCCTATTCGTCTTTAGATCAGTACCTGAGACTGGACTCAAAGTTGTCAGTGTCATTTTGTCAATGAATTTAGGTCGTATGAATAGTGGATTTCTTTGTATAGATTCTAATTTTCTGAATTACCAGTGTCGTCCTAACCTTTTTGCACAGGATCGAATAGAAGTCAATCTGACTGATGGCAATACACAACAAGAATTCTTTGCAAGCTCTTGAGGGGCCACAGAAAATGAAGTCACGGGCCGGATTTGGCCCCCGGGCCTTGAGTTTGACACCCCTGCTCTAGGGAATCTTATCTGCATTTATAATAACCAGGGTTCTTAAGGGTATGCGGCAGTGTTATTGTTTTAAGCGAAAACAAAAAATATAACAAAAAGGCAGGGAAAATTATTAGTCTTTCACTGGAACTCATTAAAAGGGGTATCCTTAACGAGATTGAGCTCAACTAAATTGTGAATGCCAGGCTCAGAAAAAAATTGAAATCAATGGAAATGTCTTCGTATTCGTTTTTGTTAGCTTATATCCTGTTTTTAAAAAAAAAAAGGATTTGTGTTACCCCTCATGATGTTGAAACATTGAAAAGGACAGGTCTTACATTCCAGTAGAGGGCGCTCTGCCCCCATTGCTTCATGCCATTTAACCAAGCCATTCAGTTCAGTTCTGTAGTTAACCAATGTAACACGTTTTTTTGTGGCATTTAAAAAAACTTGATTCCCAAATCAAGAGACGGTAAAAAAAAATGTTAAACTTGTGATACAAATAATTGTTGTTTTTGCTAAACTTTCCAAATATTATAAAATAAACACTATTTCCAAAGTCACAGTAAATATAACCCCCGACCAGTGCCTGTTTAAAGCCTTAAAAAGAGGCCTTCACTATTCAATTATTACGTTTTCAATCAAAATGTTGTCTTGCGAAATAGTGATTTGATATAAATATTTTAAGTATATGTATATACCTAATTTAAAATGTATATTTTGTTAAAGTCATCTAGTAATGGGTTCACCAACCTGAACATTTTACAAAAAAATCAAAACTGAAAAAGGTAAAACATAATTATATTGGATTTAAATATTTATTTCTTAATAATATTACCAACACAAAACATACAAAATACCAAGCTGTCAATTAACTTGTCCGGCAAATAACAAGGGCATCAGCGGCAACACAAGTAACTGATAAAAAGAAATAAAAGTGCAATTTATTGATTATCATAAATAAGTACGAGCTTTGTACATACGAATGAGATCACCTCAAATTGAAATGGCTGAGACTTTTTTTTTTCAAGAAAACACCATGTACAACTGACTTCCTGTCAACTTTGGACATTTGCTTTTTTCACTTGCACAACAAAAATCATACACACATGTATCTGCTTCTTTATCTTAAAAGGTAATTCAATCAAGTCAATGCAAATCACTTAGAATAAAACTAGCATCCACCAGACACATTCATCCCTTGAACCTCTACAATATTCAATTAAAAACCTGCTTTTATCCATCCAGTTCTGTCATATATTTCAGGAAGAGCCTCTTAAAAACACTGGTGGTTTTTCAGTTGCTCCGCATCACTAAAGCCACTTGCACAGTTGGAGCACTGGAGTGTCATCTTTTCACTAGTGTGTATGAGTTGGTGTCTCTTTAAGTACTCCACACGACTGAAGCGCTTTCCGCACGCTTCACAGCCGTATGGACGCTCTCCTGTGTGGATCCGCTGGTGGCGCTCCAAGTTTCCCAGCCGGCTGAAGCTGCGTCCACACTGCTGGCACCGGTGCGGCCTCTCACCTGTGTGCACCACTTGATGTCGCTCCAGTGAGCGCGAGTGCGTGAAGCGCTTCCCGCAGATCTCACAGCAGTGCGGCCTCTCGGCGGCACAGGCGCACTCGTGGTTCTTGAGAGCCCAGTCGTGGCTGAACGCGTTGCCACAATGGGCACACGGGAACACTTCTTTCCCGCTGTGTGAAGGAGAAGCTCCCAGTGGACACGGGTGCTCCTCCAGCTCCGCCTCGGAGGTGAAGCCTCCACCACACTGTGTGCAGAAGTGGAGCAAGTCTTCACCCCCCTCCTCTTCTCCACTCTCACCGACACTCCCTGAAGCAGACAGGTGGGGCAGGTGCTCTGACTGTCCCTCCTCCACCACATCCTGCTCAGTCAGGACCGCAGCCTCCTCCTTCAGCTTATTGGGCCACCTCAGCTCCCCCCCGGCCCTCACAGCGTCCTTCAACCTGCCTGGTCCTATCTGCTCCTCTCTCTGCAGAGTCGGTGGCTCAAGCTCTTCGTCGTGCTCCAATCCATCGAGACCAATGAACTTCGGGGCCAGGCTGTCTTCGCTGCCTTGCACCACCTCTGATTTGGGGCTGACAGGCTGGGAGGCTGTCATGGCCGCCTGTTCGCGGCCCCTCTCGGCCCTCAGTGCCGATTCAAGACCCCTCAGCTCATCCATGGTCATGCCCCCCTCCGACGGCTCTGCTGAGTCCTCCTCCCAGTCCTCCTCATCCCTCTCTCCTGAATGAAGGGTCGGGGGGCGATCGGACAGTTCTCCTGAGTAGAGAGAAAGAAAGCAGAGAGAATGAGGGACAAAGCTTGTGATATTATTCCCACTTTAAATGTAAACTACTGGCTTCTGAACATTTTGCTTCTTTCCCTGAATAGGTGTGTCCTCGGCTCGTTACCTTCGCTCGTGGCTCTGGAGCCCGTGTGCCGCTTCCGGCTGGGCGTTTCCATCTTCAAAGCTTCCTTGATGAGCTGGAGAGAGGCGGGTCGATAGCCCTCTGTTTGTGAAAACTGCATTGAGAAGCACAGAGAATACCAAAAATGTAAAATAGTAGCACCACGTTTAATAAAAAAAAAAGTGCATTTAAATGTGTAGATGCCTTTTTCAAATTGGCTTGTTAAAGGTTAAGATGGCAACATAGTCCCTCAAACTATCATAACCTATAACTTGATAGCAGTGTATGATCTGTGGAAAGAAAAGCTACAGGTGGGCTACCCGAGTGTCCCATTACCTGCGTTTTCTTACACAGATTATTTGTAACAATTATACCATGTAACCTGTAAGTCCTCACTGCAGGAGAAAAGGTTCAAATCCGACACAGCGCCTCCTTTTACAGTCTGTATTTCCTGTTTATGTAATAATGAAAAAAAGGCCTACACAATTAGCTGTTTAAGCAATCAGTTGAGGCAGACAGACAATACAGTTACTGAATAATTGTCCATATTTGATCACTGCTGCATAGTTTGACAGTTTTACCGGGTTACACATGCCTCTGATTGGTTGTTTTCCTTTTTGCGTAGAGAACATCTTGCAAATAGAATTATGAGCGCCGAAGGAGGCTAAGAGACTTTAAAAAGTTATTGTGCTAATGTGATAAGTAACCAACTGAACATTTAACTGAACGTTAGCTCCTTGAAACAAAACAATACGATTGGTTATTAAAGCCATGCTGTGTCAGTAGTGATGTGTCGGTCGCGAACGAGCCGATTATTTTGAACGGCGCTTTGGTACGAACGAGGGGAACCAAGTCGTACTTGGTGAGAGCCGTTCTTTTTATCATTCAATCGTTGGTCCGCACTCACTGCCTGCCAAAATCCACTCGCCTTTTAAAAAGCTTGATTTTGTTCCCCAAACGTATTCTGTAAAGACCTGCCCCTACTCTGATTGGTAGGTTTCAGCACGAGGAGTGAGATGGGGTTGGTCTAAACGGAATACGCGATGAGAGAGAAGTGATAACAAGTGGTACAGGACAGGTAGACGACGTGTTTTTCGGATGGAAAATGGGCCAAAAGCGAAAAACGCAGTTGGATGCACTTCAACCAAAAAGCGCACCATTTGTAAAGGCAAAATAACCTTTAAAGGAGGGTCAACAAATAATCTCCATCGCCACTTAAAAACACAGTATCTAATATTAAGAGTTGCATGAATTTCATTCAAGGCAAGGCAGCTTTATTTACTTAACACGTACAGAGGGTAAATTCAAAGTAGTACATTCACTGACATGAATGACATGGATATGGCGCCACCTTGTGTCATATCTACAATGTAGATTATTGACATTAGGTGTGGCAATACAGCCAATCATTATCCTG
>NW_011365512.1:56928-72926 GCF_000735185.1 Notothenia coriiceps | reverse complement strand
GTTTCCATCAAACTGGCCTTGGTTTCCCAGCTCTGGTGTTTTTCGGCCAGGTCTTCTGAGAACCTTCGCTCCTGATGCTCTCTCATCTGCCCTTATAAAGGATTCATAAAGGGTTTATAATTAGGTTATTAATTAGGTTGTAAACACTTTATTAATCATTAAGAACCATTTATAAACCAAACATAGTTTTAATACATCAACACAGGCTCACTATTTGGCAAGATGACTAAGCCTGATATTGGCTACTTAGCGAGAATCAACTCAGTGAGCAACAGATACCAAGGATGCTGGCTGATGAAGAAGACTAAGTAAGATAGGCAGCCAATACAAGGCTTAGTCATCTTGCCAAATAGTGAGCCCACATTTATCTGTACTGCTAAGTCTATTGGCTAGCTTACTTTGTTTTCTTCATCAGCCAGCATCCTTGGTATCTGTTGTTCACTGAGTTGATTCCCCCCCCCCCTTCCATCTTGATGTTTCTTGGCATCTCTTTATGACCATTTATTTATGAGTTACTAACATTTATAACTGCCAAATGTTGTAAAGTGTAAAACACATTCCCATGTATTAATGAGTTACTACCATTTCTAATAAGGCTTAGCAGGACAGATAAATGTGGGCTCACTATTTGGCAAGCAACCGGTCACAGTTGCCCTGTTTATCTCATGTCTTATAAAAGATATATTAATGATTTATAAAGTGTTCACAACCTAATTAATAAATGAATTACAAACTATTCTTAAACCCTTTATAAGGGTAGTCTTATTGTAAAGTGGTAACGAAATACCTTATACATTATTTTAAAATTGATCACCACACAACATACATAGAAATAATGCATAACTCCTATTGCTATTTCACAAGCTGCATCATGGCAACAACATTACAATAGTGTTTCCTGTGTTCTGCATGCCAGCCTTTGTCATCACCTGGCCATGTGGTACATTAGTGAGTGACTGATGATATTTTAAATATTTTTGATAAAGTAGGCAGTATGTGAAGCTTTTTTTGTTCTTAGGAAATAGATCATTCAGGTGCGGCATCTATTAGATAGATTTAAATGTAATACAAATTGATTTGTTATGTCATTCAGTCGTTCTGATTTCAAAATATCTGATATCTTTAATAACGAGGCATTTTTAGCAAAATACAATCATAGCCCTTCATTCTTCTAGAGGGGATAAAGGAAGTAAATGCTCCAGTGATTAGACCGATCCTTTTCCATTTGCAGTTAGTTCCCCCTGGATTTTATTCTGCAGTAACGGATCATGGCAACAGCTATGGCACATATCTGAGGAGAATCAATATATGAGTTAAACACACACATAAAAGTTAAAAGAAAGCTATAAGCTAAGCTATAAGAAATGCGTTCGTAATATCTGATCATTAGAGGGCGTATTGAGGTCTTTGCAAGTTCAAAATATGAATAATATTGGAGCGGGAGAGGGGCTACATTTATAAAAATAAAATAAAAAATGTTTTAAAACTCTGAACAACAATTATTGGAACACCAATGTTTTTTGTTAGTTTTTCAAGGAACTTCATTGCCTCAAATTGCAAAGTACATCACCTTGATGTATATAATGCCCGCAGTGGATGATGTATTTAAATTAAACTTTGCAATAAATGGGGAAACACACACCAGAATTGCCATAAGCATCTAGGCAGGAAATGTATTTTTTTTCAAAAGAAAACATAATGCTAATTTAGTTTAGGTGATATTTTAAGTTTCATCAGAAACACAATGGAAAAACGCACATATGCACATGTCCATTCTGTCGCATCCCTTCGCAAACGTGTGGCTTTCCCTGTTCACAATTTGATTTATTAACAACATTTTCGCTATTTTTGTTTCATTGTAAAATTTGACAAATAATTTCTAAAAAATGTCTTGCAAAAGTTTGACTTTATGATATAATCACAGACAATAATCAAGTTGTTTTCTTATGTAAATGAACCGCTTTCATCTCAAAGAAAAGCCAAGGTTGTCCTCTTTTGAAGTTTTATTCTTTACCTACGATGGCCCTCATTCTCCATCATAGATACTAGACATGCAAGTAAGTAGAATATGAATAATGTATTGCTCTCTCTGGTGCATCTCAGTCTAACTTAAAGTAAAAAAGGGTCATACCTCCAGAGCTGCAATTCCCAGGCGACTCCGACAATAACCGATGTGTTTTCGTCAATCAGCTGCTTGATCTTTGGAAAGCAACCTGTGATCGTCTGCGGAAAATTAATAGTGTAGGTAAAAAAAGGGTAGGATAAAACGTAATAAATTACAAACCGGTTTTGGATCATTCACATAGATCAGGGGTGTCCAAACTTTTTTCACCAAGGGCCACATACAGAAAATATACGAAGGGCTGGGCCACTCACAGGATGTCTATTGCCTTATCAATTAAGTTATAAGTTAGCAAAATCATTAAAATGTAGGTCAACTATGTTTGATACTTGAAAATGCTTTACAGCCTACATCCCAGCTCTCCATAGGGTTTCATTTATTATGTTAGCAGCTCATTCCTTAAAACAGAAGCTCAGATTGCTTATAAAAAGAGGAAATATGAAGGCTATATTTCAAGCTTGTTATGTAATTAAGTTATTGGGCTTTTTGTTGTTGTTGTTGTAAACTATGATTTGTTTGAAAATGTTTCCAACTTTAATTTAATAAATGTATTTGAAAAATTGGCTTATTAACACATGAATACTGTCTAATCTTTTTTTTTGTCTTTTAATGTTTATTTTATTATCTTGAAAAAATAAACTGTTTTTAAATGCCATTTTCATTTTTGTAAAGCACTTTGAATTGCCTTGTGTTGAAAGGTGCTATATAAATAATATATATTTTTATATATACATTTTTAGAAGTACAATATATGACAAGCACAAGTTTCATTTGTTGGCCATATTTCATTATACTTTTTGAATTAGCTGAGGACCGTATTTGTAGTTTGGACACCCCAATCGTTGTTCTTCTAAAGCACATACCGTGTCACAGTCTGCTACCATTTGGTTACACGGACCAACATGGCCTGGACAACACTGTGAGGGGAAAAGCTGGCCATAATCGTTATAAAACGGAGAGCCCACGAAGTCTGAGGAGTTGTAGAATCCACAACATTGGGAAGTAAGTAGATTTACTTAAACATGATACAGTACAATTTTGAGATACGTGTAGGCCTACTTTAATTGAGTTATTGTAATTGTATTATTATTATATTATACGTATTATTTTTTCCATGTAACTGATTAAAATTACATTACATTTTTTATGTAATACCCTAACTCTTTTACATGTAACTAGTTCAAGGCTTTTATTTGTCATACGTACATAGCTACAGTGTAGTTATGTCGATGGAAATCTTAGGTCACAGACTCCTCCAACAGTGCAACACAATAAAACAGAAACACAGAAAAAATAGTGCAAGTAAATAAAAAAATAAAATGTAAAACGGTAACTAACTAACTAACTAACTCCCCCAGTCCTGCACATACACCAAATTAAAACATGTACAATATAAGAATACTTAAAAGGAAAGTGGATGAACTGCCTCTTATAGTAAAGGCATACTTGGTGATTTGTACTTTTTGACACTGAAAAAAGAGAGTTCTGGCTATCCATCAAATTTCAATTACGACACTAAGATTTAATTAAAAGTCTTGGATTAGGGAATTCACCATGTCATTACAAAACAGAACACAGAAAAGTGACTGTATGCCAGCAGTCAGGTTTGCCGTACTCTTCCCCACCCTGCATATTAAGATGCCTTTCAGGCTGGCCATATCTGCATGTGCTCAAAACTCTAAAACAGGGGTGCCACCTAAAGATTAATATGGATGTCACAGCTTTTACCATCTGTCTGCTGTGACATGGCAGTGACCTAATTAAATGGCTTCTAACATGAAAAGGACATTTCTATAGCAAAACAGGCACTGCCAAGGGATTAAATATTGATTTATATCATTTTTAATAGATAGGATTTAGCTAAAATAAATGACACCCATTATGTCAACGTCAGCATGAACGATTGACAGCTCATTAAGATTTTTTCTTTGAGGCGAAAAGGAGGACTTTCTGTCTCTTCCTATGTTTTTTCAGATCGTTCATAAGCTCAGGGAGGTAGTCATGCCCGATGCCACAAATATCTGTCAGGCTAAATAGGCTAAGGGAAAGCACACGTCTAAATAACCAAAAGAATGATTCATGAACAAATTCCATTTAGCTGCTTCACATTTAGGTGCCTACTATTGTTTTGGTCTGCATTTTCATTCATCTGCAGTTCTGTAAGTTTCAATGGGTGTTTGAATCTAATAAAAAAACAGGGATCTTGTCAAATGTACGGTGATTTTGTCAGGCTAGACACTCAAGGAAAACACAGAATTATTTAGGTTCTGCAGGTTTTTTTTATTGCATATTAATGGAAAAGAATCAGCAAAAAGGTCCAGCTAAGTCCTCTTCAAATTAGTCATACAGTATAGTCACCTCTAAATTAACACCTGTGTCTTTGACTCTTCATGTTGCCAAATGTAACTCTGCTCGTACATACAGGAAAATACTGGAATTATCTTTTATTTCAGTGTGTTGACCTCCTTTTCAGGCAAAGGTATTGTTGTTCCAGGCCACATTGGCTGCATCCATATCTGTAAAGTTAATGTAAATCCTGAAATAGACACAAAGAGAAATCGGATATTAAGATAAGACATTAACAGTAAGCAAGGTATGCGCGTTACACTAGTATTTCTCTATGTCTGTCCGTCCCCTCCTCTTATTTCTCAGTTTGACTTTGTACATTATTGTTTCCTTCTTTTATGCCTTTCATGTCTTAGTTCCTCCCACCTGAGATGCAAGCAGATCCGGCAAGAAAGAGACACAAAGAGAGAGTGGTCGAGGCAACGGGCTTTTAACAAAATGAGACATCAATGCGCGGGAGACTTAATTTTTACCAAACGTGAATAAAATAGAACCTGATGCAAATCCGATTCAACTGTTCATTGTTTATACCGCTGTATTTAATGATCTCAGTGTTCATGACCACTCATTTATTTACAAATTGTACAGATGTGTCACGCAAGTACGCAAAAACGATTGATCTTTTATCGATCAGAGTTGCTGAACATACTTCTAATTCCGACTCACAGGCAGGAGGACGGAGGAGGGTGGAGACAAGGAAGCACAACATTGAGCTTTATATGTTTCTGTCACCATGTTCACTTTGCTTCTCACATTATTGCAGTATATGTATTGGTTGCTGTTTGTATCCTACCTGTCAGGAGAGATTTCCAGGTGTTTGTTGAGCAGTCCGCACAGGAGTTTAGAGTATTGCTTGTTCTGAGCACCGCTGATCTTTCCAATACTGTGAAGGGAGCAGAGTGCACAGGGGTCGCCCTTTCCTCCAAACATCATCATTTGGTCAGGGTTGATATGCACAGCAATGTACTGGTATATGCAAGAAAGAGGCACACAACTGAGGTTAGCTTACATTGGGTGAATGTGGATCAATCACAACTGTTGTCAGAGTGTCTGGTTCTTAACCTATTTGAACGTCAAACTCTATTGTAGTTTCAGCATATATTCAATATTAAGCTAAAGATATAAATTAAGGATTTTGGAAATGTTGGAGTTGTGAATCCAAATAACTACACTGCAACTCAATACCGAAGAATGTTTTTGAAAAGTGACCAAAACAAAACCGTTAAAAAAATCTTAAGATTGTGTATTAAATATTTGTTGACCGTTTAAAATAGAAAAATATATGTAGTATATAGCATCAATTTGCTTGAAATTATAGATACTCGCTTTTAACTTGTGGGTTTAGTGAACTGACGCCACTGATCATGCATCTACCTATTCTAACAGTCAATAGGCCTACTGTGTTTACATAACCTACTTGTGCAGGAAGTATATCCCTTATTTTAGCTGCTTGTTTTGGGTCATATTGCACAAAGCAGAGAAGTTACATTTACCAAGGTAATACATATAGGAAAGAATAAAGGCACATAGCCCCTGTTTCGTTGAGCATCAGGATATTGTGCAGGATTAGGGTCTACTTTACCTGTGGAGGTTTGCCCATATATTTGGCCAGCTGCTCGCTGGCTTCGGAGAGCAAAGCCGCCGGTACATCGCTTTTAGCCACGTTGGTGTTCACTGTGAACATCGGCATGATTACTCCTTTTTTCTATTTTTCTCCCTTCCCAGGCTGCTGCTGCTGATGCGACTCCGGATTCTGCTCTGCACAGAATAAAATAAAAATATAAAGCTGTTCTTCTTCTGTGGTTGAGCTGGCAGACAAAGAGACCACAGCGCCTCCTTCCAGTCTGGAAGACACTGTTCTGTTCACACTCCAACCAAAACGCCAACCAAGAGAAAGCTAAGTAGTTCTTTGCTATTATTTTCCAATTTACTTAACACTTTAACACTGCTGTCAAGACCACAATAAATACAAAGTGGTGCATGAAATCCTGAATGTGTTGATTTTTCCAGGGTGCGGCTATTCTTGAGTGGAGGGTAATTACGGTACTGGGCATGCGCAGTGTTCTCCAGCATCATTAAGTAGAGCAGAAGGAGGCGAGAGGGAAAACAGTGGCACGGAGAGAGAGGGCAGAAGTTAGATGGCGCTTTCCTTTGTCACCGCGTCTCTCTGCTCATGAACATCGACCTGGCATATCTGCGATCCGTGAAATCAAACCGTCTGTCGCCGATTCACCTCCAAGTTATTCTTCATTTCATCCAAGAAACGGTACGTATACAGAGCTAAATTAGCCAGGCTGCTAACGCGATCACTTTCCTGACGGAGACGCTGCTCCTCCTCTACCACTTTTACATTACTGTGTGTCAATAACAATGCACGTTTAATAACAAGCTAACTTGTATGTGGTATTACACAGCTTAAATTAGGCATTACTTTAGTTTAAGTAAACGATAACAGAGGTGGAATAACCATGTGTGCAATCACTGTCACAAATTACGTCGATATTATGTATTGTGCAGCTGCTCACTAACTAATAAAGTTAATATTTGTACATGACATTGGCGATAGGCATAACATGGATACATGCAGTGTCTCTTAAGCTATGTATGACATTAGACTGTGTAACTTTCGTGATGGTAACACACTGTTATTGAACCAGGTCTGAACCTGTGGCCACGATGATGGAAGAATCGGTGTCCACATTTGAGACGCATCTGACGTCTGTCATGGACAGTCTGATCCGTGCCTCGGTGTGCGAGATCTCCAAACTCTTCCAGGATATGGTGAACGACTACCTGATGGAGCTGTCCCTCAACAGGAAGGAGAACGAGGCTCTCAAACAGCGGCTGAGGCTCACCGACCACAAGCTGAGAGCCGAGCGCAAGTACGGCATGGGCTGGGCCGCGCAGCGCCGCAGCGCCGGGCTGTCGGCGGCGGAGGAGCGGGCTGGAGGGCGGCAGAAACGAAAAGTTGCGGAGGCCCGTAAGTATTGCTTTAGGATTTAGGTTTACCTTCCAAAACTAGCAGGTTTACACCACCTTTTTAGTTTGTCATATATTTAGTTTGTATTTATTTCAAGTAGCCTACTGTCAGTCTTGCACAACCCTCTGAATATGTTGCACATACAAAGCGACTTCATATCTGCACAGCTTTTCACTTTTGGTAACAATACTGCACATATTTCATTTAATGTTATTATTTTTGTCCTATTACCTTACCCAGTCAATTAGTGTATATATATTTAATGTAAATATTTCTCGTCTTGTTCGTTTTTCTTCCAATGTATCTTCTTTAACTGTTTATGTATGCACATACACCAAGGCAGGTTCCTTGTATGTGTAAACCTGATTCTGATGACATTTAAATGACACTTTGCTCAAACATCAATATTGAGTATGATTGTTTCTGTGTGGTGAGAAACAGGTTCTTGTTGTGCAGTCAGGGCTTATGTGGAGACGCACTTGTTTTGTTGGAAACCATCTGGCAGGAGCTGATCTCTCCCTCCCTCCTTCCTCCTCCGCCTCCTCTTCATACTCTCTCCCTCTGTCCTTCACCTCCCCCTCTCCGCTGCATTCTGTCCCTCCCACTCCTATGTGAATTTGCACACATTCTCCCTCCCTCCCTTCCTGCCCTGCTCCTCTCCCTCCCCCCACCTCCTCTGTCTCTCTCCAACTCCTCCTCCCCTTCCTGCTCCTCTTTACTTCACGCCTCCTTCCTCTCTCCCTTCCCCCACCTCCTCCTGCTGTTTTTTCTCCTTCGTCACGTTGCGCACACACGCGTACACACACACATACACACAACACACACACACACACACACACACACACCCCCTTCTTTCCTCCCCCGCCACCTCCACTCTACTCCTCACATCACCACCATAATGACACACTCCTGCTCCACCTCCCCTCTCGCTGTCTCACTCTTTCATCTTTTCATCCTCACCCCTCCTCTGTCTCTCCTTCAACTTGTCCTCCCCCTTGTCTTCCTCCCCCTTTCCCCTATGGCCCCCACCAACTCCACTTCTCCTTCTCTCTTCCTCGCTCGCTTTCTCCTCCCCTTCACATGGTTTCCTCTTCTATCCTCTCTCTCGTCTGTCCTTCTACGCCCACTCTCTCCTCACTCGTTCATCACGCTCACTACTCCTCCCCCTGCTCCTTTTACTTTCTCCCTCCCCCCAACCTCTTCTCTACTCCTGTTCCCCTCTTCCTCCTCACCCTCCTCCTCATCTCCCACTTCTCCACCCTCTTCTCTCCTCTATCTCTGGCTCTCCTGGCCTTTCCAATCATCTCCTCCCACTTATCTATCTCCCCCTCATTATTCACCCTCCCTCTCTCCTGCCCACCTGCACTCTTTCTCCTTCCTCTCTCACCTCCCTCCCACCCTTCCCTTGTCTTCCTCTCTTCTCCACAGGAGGCAAGTCAAAGAAGGGCCCGGCAGCAGCCTATGGCAAACGCTGGCCTGGAGTTGTGTGGGAGGAAGGAGGAGGAGGAGGAGGAGCTGTGGGGATGGTAGCAGGAGGAAGAGGGGGAAAGGAGGCCAGGGAGATGTACCTCATCCAGTACCCCGGGGATGAAGAGGATGAGGGAGGGATGATGGAGGACGAGGAAGGGGAGGGCAGCCTCAGCGGTGAGAGGGAGGAGCCGGCCAACATCAAAGAGGAGGTGAGGGAGACAGGCTTTCTCAGAAGAGGAGGAGGAGGAGGAGGAAGAAGTGGCACAGCATCTCTGCAGCTTCATATCAAATGGAAAATAACTGAAAAAGAGAGATGAGAGAGTTGTGCTTGTGTTTGTCGGCCATCAAATCCCCGCTGAGATGCACTTGATGACGGGAAGGATATTGATTTGATATTTAGCTTCCCGATGAGCCGCTCTCCGCCTCGCAAGTTCAACAGCTTTTAGGTAGAAAGTAGAGGTGAAAAGCTGTTTGCTTAAAACACCCACATGAACAGTAAGGCACATATTCCCTCTTCACTTATCTTCTGTATTTGCATATTCAAAGCATGCAGAATGTGTTGTTGGCCTCCATGGGAAGTCATTACAAGTTGTTTTTGAGGACTGACGCATAGTGATGGGAATTATGGCTCTTTGAAGGGAGCCAGATCTTATGGCTCCGTTCCTTTCAAAGAGCCTTTCAAAAGAGCCGTTTTTTTAAAGGGTTTTAGAGAGTTACTAGGTTTATCTGCTAAATAATCACCAGGATAATGATTGACTGTATTGCTAGACCTAATGTCAATAATCTGCATTGTAAACATGACACAAGGTGGCGCCATATCCATGTCATTCATGTCAGTGAATGTACTTTGAATTTACCCTCTGTACGTGTTAAGTAAATAAAGTTGCCTTGCCTTGAATGAAATTCATGCAACTCTTAATATTAGATACTGTGTTTTTAAGTGGCGATGGAGATTATTAGTTGACCCTGCTTTAAAGGATATTTTGCCTTTACAAATGGTGCGCTTTATCACCGCCTGAGTTTTGGTTGAAGTGCTCAATGTGCTGCGTTTTCGCGTTTGGCTCATTTTCTATCCGAAAAACACGTCGTCTACCTGTCCTGTACCACTTGTTATGACTTCTCTCTCTCTCTCTCTCTCTCTCNAGGCACCCAGCAGAACTGCAGATCTATCAGGCGTAACAGGCTTCATTTCTGTGTTGGAGTTGGTATATACATCCCAGACTTTAAAATATCGATTTCAAAAAGAAATGAAGCCTGTTACGCCTGATAGATCTGCAGTTCTGCTGGGTGCCTGCGCATGAGGGGGTGAAAGGGAACGAGTGTGCTGATAAATTAGCAAAAAGTGCACTACAAAAAGAAATAACATTACCAGTTCAACTTGGTAAAGGAGAAGGAAAAGCAGTCATTAAGAAGAAAGGGATGGAGATCTGGCAGAAAAGGTGGGAGAAAGACCAGAAAAGCAAAGACTATCACAAAGTACAAAAGACAATTACAATTAATATTCATAAAGAAAGAAACAGAAGGGAGGAAATCACGATATCTAGACTCAGAATAAATCACACGGCTTTGAATGGTACACTGTATATCATGGGGAAAAGTGACAGCGACAAGTGTGGGAACTGTGGAGTAAAAGGTGTAGAACATATATTGTTACATTGTGACATCTATAAAGCGGAAATAGAAAAACTAAAGGCTAAAGTTTTAGAGGCAGAGAAGGAATGGAGTGTGGTTGGTGTTTTGGGAACAAAAGGAGATGGAGTAAGAGCTACCAGAAAGGCACTGTTTACCTTCTTGAGTGAAACTGGGGTAGGAAAAAGAATGTAACATTAGGTCAGGAAAGATCATAGATTTTTATTTTATTTATTTCATGTTTTTTGTTGATTTATTTATTTTTATTAGATCATAGGTTAAAGAGTTGGAATGATATGATGATTCATACTCATGCTCCTTTTAAGTTGTTTGCAATCCGCCAAAAAACGAGAGAAGAAGAAGAAGAAGAAGAAGACGAAGAAGAAGAAGAAGAAGAAGAAGAAGACTGCAACACCGTCGCTGGCCCAAAACGATACAAGCCTCGATATATATAAGCTTCACAAAAAGCTTCGGGGATTACTCGACACACGCTCCGAAGCCTCGGCGCAATACGTATCATCACTAGTTACAACACATATCGGGTCCAAACATTTATACAGTCTATGTCCAACTCCAAACATGTTTTTTCTTTTCTTTTAGTGACGTAGTTCCGACGTCACCTTTCCTTCCCGCCTGGGAGTGAAAATGGCGTATGGTTATCTCCCCGTGTGGTTGGTAACATACACTGGTTAGTAGTACACGTCTACTCACTATCAAGAAACAACTACATTACGCATTTAGCTGTCAGTGGATGAGGCGGTGTTCACTGTTGCTGTCGTGAGGTTTTCGGAGGTTCGGACCCGGTAAATCACCGCATAAAGGCGGCAGGAGCTCCCCTCTTCCCGAACCGTGAGTATCTCATTTGTCCGCCATGAGGATTTGATATACACGTCTAACTTGCTTGTAACCAATTTTGGCTTTCCTTTTTGTTACAACGCCTAGTTGTGTTCATTCAAAAGACATGTGTGGATTTCAGAAACCTATCTTTTGTCGAAAGGAATAACTGTGTAGTTAGTAATTCAAGAACATGGCGTAGCCTACTGGCTGCAATGTGGTTCAAAAAAAGATAACGTGCTTGTTATTCTAATATGTGTTATATCATCCAAGTTTTCTTCTTAAACCACTTGCGAAAGTATTTTTTCGTTTTGCATAAACCTAGATTGAGGCGTCTTAACGACAACACATGACGTTATTTCCTGACGGTCCTCTCAATGCTAGCATGGGTTTGTTCCAGGTTTGTTTGTATCCAAACCGTTACAGTACCGTTATGTGTTTCGGTGGAAACATTTCCCCATCATATGATTAAAACACTTTCATTTGGTGGACATTCCACACTTAATCACCATCTGGTAAAAAATGGACAAATCTACAAGTTTAAACCAACGTTGTGTTATTTATAAACAGTTAAATCATTTAACAGAATCAATCTGAAAGGACAGTCTTGCACCAGCAATGTAGTACAAGTTCTGACAAGGTTACAACATAAAAGCAATCACTTTGTACAGGAAAATAAATAAGAAAGGGAAGGTCTTAATCAATCGAATTCTACATTACAGGCTATTGAAGATCGGTGGCTAGACGGGAGTTAAGTAGAAACATGTTAATTATAACAGGTAACATCCGTATGATAATTTTCTTGACAGTGGTCAATATGACACCCAGTTTGTTGAAAGCTTCAGAACATTTAGTAGAAAATCAAAGTTATAATAATGACATATATATAATTAAAGGAGATTTATGATACATTTCAATGAAAGTCACCTATGCCCGTGTACTTCATGCTTCAAAGCTATGAGGCAGTTGTGCTGCTGTGAAAGGAAGAATTTCTTCCCCTGGGTTTTAGAGCCCAGAGCCCGCAAATATACACAATGCTAAACTGACCAAATGTATATTGTTTTTATATAAATGTAATGTGTCCTGTTTGGTTGTGTTTTACTGTACCCTTTTTAGTAGCAGATTTGTATACATTCAAACCAAAGGAACATTTCTGCCATGTGCTAACATGTAAACACAAATGTATGGGTTGTTCAATTTCATAACATTTTTAAATTGTAACCTTATCTCTTATATATCGGTTTTAGGGGGAGTGTAAAAGGAGCAGTACAGAATCACTCAAGGATCTAGGACATCTGTAGCCTGTTTCCAGCTTTCTTCAAAGATGTCTGACCTGATAAGAGGGTTCAGGGCCCAGCTGACCACGAGCATGGACTCCACCCTGAGGAGAGCTGTTTTTGAAATAATGTTGATCTTTGAGAACAGTCTGCATGGGTATCAGATGGAGCTGGGGCATAAAGGAGAGGAAGTTGCTCAACTTAAAATGAAGTTGCAGAGAGCAGAGATCAGGTTGACTGAAATTGAGTGTGTCGGCAGCAGAGGAACAGAGGTGAAGAAAGGACGAACTGAAGATGTTGTGAACGCCCCTAAACCAACAGATGATGTTCCTGAGATTCACTTTGAAGGTAATGTGTTCAAATGAGGTGAATAACTTGGCAAAATAGGCTGCTTTCTACTGTAAAAGAGACATTTTTTGATTCAATATATTTTTGGAAGGTAACTATTGCAGAGTGAAAGGCATTACAGTGTTTCCCTTAGGATGGAGTCATAGCAGCGCTGCTAAGGCACGTGGGCCCAGCAAAATGTGAGCGTGGAGCGCGTGTTTTTTTTTAGTGCGTGCGAAGTGCGCCCCGCCAATATGTTTCTATGTGTCTGCCAGCACATGAAAGGCTCTTGAGGCCTAGTACATACAGTGGCAATGTCTCAAGACTTAGCAAAATACACCTTTTATTGAACATACAGTAAAGGTGCCGCTGCTATTTGTATATAGGGGAAACACTGCATTAAACTTTAAGTACAGTACCGAGTATAGGTTGCAAGTTTATGTGAGGGAAGGAAAAGCCTTTTATCTTTTGCATGTACTTAATAATCACAATATTGCACGGCATATTCTAACCATATTTGTCTTATACATGTTTTTGTGCAGTACCTGATGACTGGTGTGCTCCCCTGGCCTGTGAGACCTTAACCAGGAAAGAATATGCATGTCCCAGCGTAAGACTGCGCCGGCTGTCCATTCCTCTGTCGCAGATTTCCATCAAGCAGGAGGTGTGTAACTGAAGGGCAGATCTGGAGGGGGGAGTATTTAAATGTACAATTGGGAACCATTTAAGAAAAAGTTATGTTGAGGAAGGAAATAGGCTAACTGTTGTCCGCAGACACTGTTGTTGTTCAGTGTGGATTTTGATTGATCAAACAAGAATCTAACACCACATCTGGATCAAATATTTATAACATGTTTCTAAATCTTACAGCCTGCAACACAACATTTACTTAGGAACTCCTTTTTAATATTTTCCTTTTTTACGGTAGCCAAGCTTATAAAAAAGCTTCTGTGCAGATTCTATGGTAAACATTGGATACATCCAATATGTGATGAAATGATTGGAGCAAAGAACACAAGGAGCACAAAGAAGAGCTTTGAGTTGATGTCAGACACTGGAGATTTATTGGAAGCTACGGCCAGAGAATTGATATATTTACAAATATACATATAATGACACATCCTCTGCCCAACTAACTCGGAATTCCTCATGCTCTCCTCAATATTTAACTATTCCTAAGATAATAATCAGCATTCGATAACCAGTCAAAGCCAGCTTCGCCCCTAGCATAGAATGATCGGCTCCAGGGAGCTATCCACCTGATAAGATAGACTCCTGGGGCCGTATTCACAAAGCATTTTATCTTACCGCTAGGAGTGCTCCTAACTCGCGCTAAAACATTTTACGTAGGAGTTTTTTCTTAAAAGTTATTCACAAAGCCGCTGAGACCTACTCATACTAAGGATAGCAAGTGGTGATCTGGCGACCTTTACGACCGACTTTGCGAACATCATGTATACCGGTCCGGACAATGTCACCGCGACGACGGAAGGGCTATGTGGTTATCGTCGCTTCTTGCTGGGGCCACCGTACCAAACGGTGACAGACAAATAAAGAGGCGCCACCTGCCGGCACAAGAGGACGGCAACATATAGAGAAGGCCATCAGCGTGTCGTCTACTTTTGTGGGGGGAGTGGCGGAGAAGTGTTCCTTGCTACCCCTGGCACGCCAGTCTCCAAAGGCATTTTTTTTTACACAGGTGGCCAGGATTTGGGTACAGGCCATTTCAAAATAGAAGGCAATGTTTAATTCACGATTCACCCATGTTCAGTATTGGAAATCAAACCAGAATTGGAAGCCAAGCGATGCAGCCTGCAATCTCAATGCGGGTCGTCCACGTGAGAGTGAGGACCCCGGCATAAGCTGTTTCCTAAAATCCCGAATTTTCTACGGGGATTGACCGCTTAAACCTTTGAGGATCTCGTATTACTCCGCACAGTCAGAATTTTAAATCCTGAGGATTAAATAAGTGATCTCGTTAAGTGTTTCAATAAAATCCGGATTTTCATCGTGGATTCAGAACCTCTCGAAATTTTCAGGAGCTCTCCTGAGGATTGAGTCATTCCTTTGGATAAAGGTTTCTTAGACTTTTTACCGACTGTCTGCCTTACAAAACTCTGTTACCTTCTGCCACCTAACTAGTTTCTCTATATCCGATTTAGCACCTCCCATAGTTTGAACAACACTTGTATCACGCCCTACGTTATTGTAGGGGCCCTGATTGTCCTTCATTGGGCAATCAGGCCTTTATTTTAAACCGTTGTGAAGCTAAAATCGTTGTCCCTTTTAGTTGAAACGTTAAGGCTGCCTAATCCCTTATAGCGTTGGTAGTTCAGTCCGGCACGGTATTTGGTTTTGGTAGTTGCGCGAGAGATCTGGTGTATAGTAGGTTGTCAAATAGGCCAAAGGAAACTGTTAGTGTTGAATGTGTCTAGTTTCGGTTGAAGTACCGTTACGTCCATACGGGGCCACACCTAGCCACGATAACTGCCCTGCTTTATTTTATTAACGAGGTAGTTTTCTACTCCTGCCTACCAATGCAGTTATCTTTCTTTCATGAAGGTAGTTGTGCGTCTAACAAAGTAAAGAGTACTATCCCCCTTGACTTGGCCGCCAATACCCGACATAACTTTTCACAAAATTCACGACCTTTATCGAGTACTATATCAAACGTCCCACGAGAAATTAACCGGAGGAGCTAATACGTAAATGCATAAAAATAACAAACAAGAGAGGAGAAATTGCACGTTATATTGCAATATAATAGCACCAGACGTGTTTTGACAGTAGTAGCACATAAGACGATTGACGTTACAGGTATTTGATAAACTATCCTTATGTAAGATCGGATCCCATAAAGGAACAAAAAGCCACTAATCACCCGAGCAAACCACCCTACAACGCCTACTCAAAGGTGGCTCTGGCGGATGAGACTTGTTTGGTAGTTGGCATGACTGACGAAATTTGAGTACGTGCTCTTAGCTTGCAGTTAGGTATCGTTGCCGCGCAGTGA
>NW_011365512.1:18157-56883 GCF_000735185.1 Notothenia coriiceps | reverse complement strand
TATCTGTGTGTAATCTATCAACTATATCTAAATTCTCAAGTTTGTCTGTCACTTTACTTCAATCGAGGGTTACCTCACCCCCTCCCTGGTAAATACATCCTGCTGAGCAGAATCTACAGTTTCCAGTATTTTCCGTTTCGTAAAATGATAAAAATACGGCGAAGAAATTAAAATATGTGCTTCCATTATTCATACTTTTGAAATATATTTGTATTCACTTTATGTTATCGTATCTCTGTGTTTATTGGGTCTTTTTGC
The DNA here is from genome assembly GCF_000735185.1 of Notothenia coriiceps. Classification (NCBI taxonomy): domain Eukaryota; kingdom Metazoa; phylum Chordata; class Actinopteri; order Perciformes; family Nototheniidae; genus Notothenia; species Notothenia coriiceps. The sequence continues at coordinate 56,625 of NW_011365512.1, read as the reverse complement.
ATGAAACAAAGACTGGCATATAGTTTCAAGCCAGTACTTTCGACAGAAATACACATATACATCCTTTTGAGCAGGATCTACAGTTTCCAGTATTTTCCGTTTCGTAAAATGATAAAATACGGCGAAGATATTCAAATATGTGCTTCCATTTTTCATACTTTTGAAATGTGTTAACTTTGTATCATCATATCTCTGGGTCTTTTTGCATGAAACAAAGACTGGGATATAGTTTCAAGCCAGTACTTTCGACAGAAACACACGGCAATGTTGTCCGGACTGTTTTTTTATGCGGCACCGGCTTGAACAGGTCATGTGATCTGATCACGCCGGCGTGACGGTCGACTCCAAAGGGTTAAGAAGAGAAAGAGTCGTCCTTGATCTAACAAACCCACTGGACATCTATTCAGTGAGCTGCTGGAGAGGTTTCGTTTTGGCAGACAAGCCCTTTTTAATTTAATCGAGGAGATCTCCCCTCAACTACAGCATGGATCAGACAGAAACGCTGCGCTCTCCCCAACCTTGCAGGTGCTGATTGCGCTCAGATTTTACACGAACGGGGCCTTTCAAAATACTGTGGGAGACATGATTAATGTTCATCGCACAACTGCATGTCGGGCTATTAGACAAGTTTCCTTGGCTCTCCAGCGCCGCCTGAGGAATTATATTCACTTACCAACACAAGAAGAAGCAGCAAAATCCTCCTGGCATCCGTGAAGATATCGGTGGACGACTTACCCGCAATCACATAAGAAACTGTTTTTTTGCAATTGCATTTCAATAAGCTCCCATTGTGAGCACATATTTTCATTAGGCCGTTTTATAGCCTATGTTATTCAAAACACACAAGAACATTAAATAACAACATTTGGAGAACTAGCATGAAATTGAGATTTTAAAAAAATCTGTAAAATCCCTCTTTCTTTTTCGGGGTGTGGGCGTCATTTTTCTCTTCTTTTGGTTTCCGTTATCCATGACTTCGTTATCCAAGTCTTAGCTTGCTCTGAATGGAGGAGTTCGAGTGTTAAATTATGTAGACGTGTGTTGCTTGGCAACAAACTGTTTTGTGTGTATTCACGTGGACGCGCAACTACGACCGAGACTAGTCAGGCTTGGTGCACTCGGTGTAAATTTGGATCACTAAGCCCGATATTAGAGTTAAGACCTACTTTCTTACGCCCAGCTGGTGCACTCCACTCCTGGATGTCCTTCCTGCTCTCTGACACTGTGCTTGGTCCTGTTATTATCTAAAGAAGAGATTATTTTATGAATTTTTTGGGCTTGCTGAATCAACTACCAGGGTAATACACAGCTGTGGAGAAAGAATGTTAAAGCTCTATGTCCTAGAGAGGAGGAGAGGGAATAAATAAGAAGACTATAGAACTAAAACTAAATGGGCATATAGAAAATTCTATACCACAGTTATCACATGTTTTATAAAGAGCTACAATATTCACAAAGGTATTGTAAGTCTCAAAACATTCAAAGTTCATCTCATTACTTGCTGCGTTTGAAGACATAGCTCTGCATGTTCCTAATTATTTTGAACTTTATTTTTCTTTTGCATTGTTAATCCCTGAAGATATAACCAACAAAATACTACTTATCTTTGATTTAGGTGGATCAGCGTGACATTGACTCCAACCAGCAAGCAAAGGGTGTCAGGAGATCCAAGAGAGGTTTGTTTCATTTTTCAATTGTGCTTTTATTCATTTGTGCTGTAAATTATACTTGTCAGAATTTAGATGTTTGCATTCACTGATACCCATTTCATGATTTCAAAGGCTCTCTTTGTAAATAGGAATTGTTTCTTTGTAAATTTGCGAAGTAAGATCTCAAATCGAATGCTCTGTAAGCCATACATTGATAGTAGTTTGTTTACAAAAATCATGTGCAAGTTAAAGTTTATCCGCCCTCTAGCTTTATACCTTCTAGCTTCGAGGACAATGATTCTAATAAAATGTGTTGCTGTAAATTGTATCTGCTTTCAAATGCTGGCATTACCAATTCTCTTTTCTTCCACTTTTTTAGTGTGGTGTAATGGTGTCATCTCTGCTTTTTCATTCAGTTTACTATTTTCTTTTTACAGGTACCTTAATAAATAAGAGAACCACGCAGGACAAAACCATACTAACACATGACCAAGGAACTCAACATTCAACCCAGAGAAACGACATAAAACAATTGCTCTCAGGCATAAAGCAGGTGCATACTGACACAACAATCAGTACAAGTCTAGGAAAAGGGGGGGGAAATGTAAAAGGAAAAAAGCAAAAACATACAAAGAAGAGCAAAGGAGAAGAAAATAAAATCGTTACAAGAGAGTCTACAGAAAAGGCGATTGTAAAAAATGGCAGGGAAAAAAAGTTCTCCTGCAGGTATTGTAAGAAGGCATTTGACACAATGTTTGGCAGAAGTGTGCATATACGATCACACAAGAAATGCAAAGGTTGCAAAATAGAGTTCCCAACTCCAAGTGCTCTAAAGTTGCATAAACCATCCTGCATAAAACTCAAGAAGTTGTTGGCAAAAAAAGCTCGATCCACTAACCCTCCAAAAAACGAGTCTTTAGGTGAAGAAACCCTGACTGCACAACAGGTCATCTTTAAAAAAGAAAGCACAGCTTCCTCTAGCAGGCCCAGTGAATCTTCTACTCAGAATAATAAGGGCAACAAAAAGCTAACCTGTGTACACTGCAACAAAACATGTCGTACTATTTTGAATCTAGAGGAGCATTTGTGTGTTCATGTTGGTGAAAACAAATTCCCTTGCAGCATGTGTTCGAAGCCATTCCAGAGTAAAAAGGCACTTAGGAAACACAAATGGAAAATGCACAAAGAACAAAACATTTCCAGTGTGACAAATGAAAGCAATGCATGGACCATGCCTTTGGAGAATATGGACGATATTTGTGTGGATTTGAAGCCTCCAAAAAAAGAAAAAAGTCATGCAAACAACCATGAAGATGTTCAGAGGGATAACATTCCAGACACAAGCCCAAGTTCAATATGGGAAACAATGGGCACACGCTCCCCTGAGGGCTTCATCTGCCGGTTGTGCCTGAAGCCCTTTACAGACACACACGGGCTGATTGAGCACTTTCCCACCCACACAGGAGAGAAGCCAAGCGGGCATGGGAAAATGTGTTTGAAGAGGAGACGCAAGTGTGAAAAGTGCATGAAAACGTTTCCCTCAATAGTTAAGTACAATAAGCATGTCTTGATCTGTGGGAAAGATCATAGTTGTTCCTGTGAGGTTTGTGGGAAAAGTTTCGTCCATAGAGCATGCCTCAGGAACCATATGGAGCGGTTACATAATACGCCAGTATAAAGTTAGCATCACCTGTCTGTGGACATTGAAACGCTGGATGTTGTCATTCATGATCAAGGATGACCTGCATTTAATCTTTTGTAGGTTTTGTTTTTGAGAGTGATACGATCACTATATAACTCATACTAACCAAGTTGGTATTCACCATCACAAGTTCATTGTCACATTGTGTGATTTCATACTAAAGAGCAAAAAAAGATCTCACCAAGTTTTGTTCAATATGTCTTAAGTATTTTTTACTGAGTGCCTTATTCGCGATTTTTTTGTGTTGTATGAAGTTCAAGCAGAATTGGAAAATACATTGTTTAAACACTCTTATTGCCTCAATAGTTTCTGGTAATGTTAGTTGTTTAGACAAAACATTTGCAATCAGCTTTGCAATTTTTAAATGAATTTGAAGGACACATTTTTAAATCTTTCTTGTTACCTGACAGATATGTAAGAAGATTACACTGGTGATCGTTATGTAGATATTTTATCCCGTGCTTGAGTCGTGAAAAAACAACGATTTTTATATATATTTAACATTTGTAACTGTTGTTGGGTTGTATTCATTGTTAATATTGACACGGTGGGAGATCTTACGCGACTATTGCTTTTTATGTTCTTAAATGTTCTTAGAGTTATTACAAGTGTTGCTATCTATGACCATTGTCAGCAATAACCCATTAAAAATATTTACTGTATACCTTGACTTGCATATTTTTTTGGCAATAACAACGAGGTAGTTGTACTACTTCGTCACTGAACTTTTTATTTAGATTTTAGTGCATATTTTCAAAGACAACATGAAAGACAGCGATACAAGGACAAGGCTCACACATGAAAAACAACAGAACAATAAAATACCATAAGGGGTTAGTAAGTCAATTTAATTGTATGCATGTGTAACCCCGGTGTAGTGTCCCCTCGGCAACAGACCACTCAGCTGGTGATTACTTCAGTTTATTTCCCTGCGTTTCAATCATAGACTAGGTTTCAATGGACACATACAAAGAACACGTGAGCTGCGTTCTGTAGGAGAGATAGCACCACGTTCAATTTAGCCTATTAGCTCACACAAAAAACATGTTGCTGTGAGCATTAAACAACTAACCTTAAACTAAACAAACACAACAGAACGTTATTGTCCTAATAAAATAATAACACATGTTTGTCCACCGACATCACGTGCTATGAGAATCTCTCACAATCCATTGCGGTAACAAAGCTACAGTAATGCAGGCGCGCGTTTGTAACACCAGACGGCGTAATTCTCCAATTTAACCCGGATTTTACACCAACCTTTGTAACTCTGTTACACATCACATGCACATGGGCCCTTTCTCATTTCTCCAACTCCCCTCCTCGACTCCTATCCTCGATACTTAGTCCCGCCCACAGGAGATGCGAGCCGAGGAGGAGAACCGAGGAGAGAGGAGGGGAAGCAGCAGGCGGTTAGAGAAATGAGAACTCCTCTCCTCTGCGAGGTCATATTTAAGCGACGTCCGTTAATTATGACTTGGCAACAGCTGCATCAGCTGTGAGTGTTTTGTTAGAGCGCTGTATTTTGTAATCTGTTAGATCAGCTGAACATTGTTCCCCCACATATTTACTTTTAATTCCATTTGCAACAAGTATGACACGAATGTATGAGTATTTTCGACACATACTAGCATCTCTTCTGTATTGGGCAGCACTAAAACATTATTATAAAAAGTAGGCCTACCCTACAAATAAAGGGAGACATATAGGCTACATGAGGCTTATGTATGTTTCATATATTCACACATGCACACATACAAACACACAAAAAAAACAATGACTGTCTATACACTATACTATAGGCTATGTTAACCTTTTTAAACTAGTAGGCTAAATGACATGATAAATCATCAACTCACACCTCTTTAACAAAACACCTGCAACGAATTTCTAATCCAAATAATTAACGAAACATGAGGGACCTGACAGGCTATATAAGGTCCAGGCACACCTGTGATTTAAATCTCAACAACGAAAAACATATTCAGTGACCACATGAAACAAATTGAGTCATGAAACCCACTGTAGCATGTGCCTTACGGCAGTGGCAAAAACTTCTGACCAACAACAGGAATCAGGAGAGACGCCGATCCCAGCGCTGGAAAGCGAGAATGCGCAAAGCCATCCTGCTTCATCTTGAGGTATTTGAGTGTTCGATTACAATTGTTTTAAATAGTTGAAAAATAGCTGGCTTTTTTCATTGGAATACAACAATGGATTAATTTGTTATGACAGAATATGTATGTGCAGTTTAGTTTGATGGATAAAGGTATTGACCTGTACATTTTATTCTTCGGGCAGGGCTTCCAGCAGTTGGCCGATAGCCCGGCATTTAGTTCATGTGTGGGTGCCATTGATGGGTGCCACATTAGAATAAAGACCCCACCCGGACCCAGTGGCCAGGACTACATAAATCGGAAGCTCTTTCCTTCCATACAGCTGCAGGCTGTATGCGATGGGAAGGGTAAATTCCTACAAACATTCGTAGGATTTCCGGGCTCAGTGCACGACACCCGTGTCCTAAAAAACAGTACCTTATACAAAGAGGCTCTGTACCCTCCACCAGGGTACTTTATTGTGGGAGATGGTGGCTATCCATGCATTGTACACCCCATAACGGTCGTAACCCCGTATCGGGAGCCACTACAGGGGAGGGTACAGAGCCGCTTCAACGGCTGCCATGCCAAAGCGCGCAGCATCATTGAGCGCGCTTTTGGGATACTGAAGGGGCGATGGAGGTATCTCCTGTCGAAGGCCTTGGAGGTGAACCACACCTTTGTCCCTGCTGTGGTAACTGCCTGCTGTGTACTGCACAATCTCAGCATTACTGCAGACATGACTGAACTGTTGGAGGAGGAGGAGGAGGAAGGAGAAGCAGAAGCAGGAGGAGGAGGAGGAGGAGAAGCAGAAGCAGCAGGAGGGGGTAGAGAGGTCTCCACCTCGTCCTGTGAGGGGGGAGCGAGGTGGACAGGGCCGGAGAGACAGACTGGCAGACCAAATCTCGGCCCCTGACCACAACCCGGTCCAGCTGAACGACCACGATTATTGTTGAGAGGATTTTTATTTATGGCCAGTTTTTTTGTTACCCGTTTGTTTTCTTCACCGATGAAAAATGCATTTACTGGCCAGATGCATTACTCAGTTCTTTTGTTCGTCCATTTATATGCCTTATTTCCAATTTCACCTTGCTCAAGTTTATTTAGAGCAAAGGACTTTACAGACCCATATCTTTATTACAAATTGTATGTGAAATAGGCCATCACACAATCTCTTGAAAGTGTTACGTTTAGTGTTGAAATTGAGTCATGTTCAGTGATAAAATATTGTTATGCTTTGACTGAACTTGAAAAGAAAGAAGAGACATGTGTTAGCAATTTTACTTATGTAGGGTTTGAGCTACATGCAGTAACTTGCCTCAATGTTAATGTATATATTATTTATAATAAAACATCCCTGATATTGCATTTGGATACTTTACACACGGTTGGTTTATGCGCAGAATTATTTGAGGTGGAGATTTAAAAAGCGGAAATCAGTGGCCATGACTTTCTGTATGACTATAGACAGTTATGCCTTGGGTTGCAAAAAGACTTTAAAAACGTTGGCTTTTCAGTCAGGTCACAATCATAAAATGTATATTCAGCTTTGTATAAAATAAAGATCTCCTTGTATCTTCAGTAAACATGTGTGTTTCTGTATGTCTAATTGTAAAGAAGGCTTCATGCTTGATGTAACCCTTGTATGGTGTTCGGGTCTGTGGGACCCGTTTATTATTTTTCTAAAGAAAATTGATAATTTATTTTCTCTAACTCACTCAATGGCCTTGGCTCTGCATGTCTCCCTTGAAAAAGAGATCAATGATCTCAATGGGATTTCACCTGGATAAATAAAGGATTTGAATTGAATTTTCTGTGAAGAACAGATATCAGAACACATTTTCAGTGACCACCCACTGTACCCCCCCTACACATTTATATTACATACAGGGTGTTCGGGTCCACCAGACCCACGAACACTGGCTGAATAACAGAAATATGAACACACCACACAAGAGTTAAGGTCAACCTGTAAATATATAAATAAAGAATAAATGAACACATCCAAAGTACAGAAAAAAGAAGAAAAAAAAGACACTATTCCTTCCTAACTAGTTCCTCGAAGAGCTTGAGGAATTTGGCGGAGGCTTCCTCCGAGGCTGCCTGCTGGCGGTTGAAGCGGTCCTCCTCCTTGTCCGCCTCTGCCTCCAGGAACTGTAGCAAAGCGCTTTTTCTTTTTTTTCGGGGAGGGGGACCGGCAGAGGTGGATGGCTCAACACACTCCTGGCTGTCCGAGCCAGACTCTGTGGCCTCCTCATCCTCCACTGTGGCCTGGCTCTGGACAGCCTCAGTGGATGTTGAGCCACTGCCAGAAGCCACAGCAGCAGTGGCCGAGTCCATCAGGGTGGGAGGGTCGATGGATGGCCTCCCACCGATGGCCTCATGCATGGCCGTAAAATACGGATCTATTATGTTCCCAATCCAGGAAAATGTCACTCACTCCCAGGCTTTCTTGGCAGTGTGCCTTCGGCCAGTAAAAAGGTTATCGTTCTCGACCCTCACTTTGATGAGGGTCAGAGTGTCTTGCTCTGTCCCTGTGAAAAGACAAAGTAAAAGGTGTAGCTTAAAACTGTTGGAAGATTTACAGACTGTAATGAGCGATGGATTCTAGTGTACAACATAGCCCAAACCAAATGATGGTGCTGAATGCTAAACAAAGTTCTGGTTGATTTAACACTCTTACAAAAAAATTAACGTTTGCACTTTTAAACATCATGGCATGCTGTAGCAGGATTGGGTGTAGTTAAAATGTGGATAAAAACATAAAGAATATCAGGTGAAATGTCAATAAGGAATGCGGTTAGAGGGCTCTAACTGCATACAGACGGGCGGAGTTGGATCGCGCATTTCACTTCTTAAATAACTAATGCAACGTATCATTGTCAACACTTACATTTGTGCATTGCTCCCGCCATGGTTTTGAAATGATTCCAGCGGTGTGTCACGCCTATTTTATACCCAACGTTCCCGGAAATGCATCCGCGAAGGAGCCGCGAAGGACCGTGGAGGACCCATCAGTGTATCCTCGGTTATAGCTCCTCCAGAGAGCCTCCTCGACGCTCGATCCTCGGTCCTCGAAGTGCATTTAGAGAATTGAGATGTCCTTCAACATGGCGCGCTGAAATAAATTTCCGGGTCACAACCGGAGGACAGAGGAGTCGAGGAGGGGGATTTGACGAAATGAGAAAGGGCCATGGTCTCGTATCATGAATTACTCCATAACATAGATATACTTTTATTGTTATTATTTTTACCCGTTTCTAAATTGATTCTTTATATTGGTCTTTCTAAGGGGAGCAGCAGAGTTGTTTTCAGTCCAGGAATTCATCACAACAATTGAAGTGTTTTTCAGTATATGACATAATTTACATTTATTTTGGCTCTTTGATTTCTGCAGTACCTGAATCCTCATCTTTGTTATCGCGAGACTTGCAACCATCAAATCACAGAAATGATATCAACCTGCTAGTTAGTTGGACGCCGTGTCGCTGCATCGTTTCATGGATTTTATTTATGCCAGATAAGCTATTTGGTCGCTTTCTGTTGAGATACATTGCAGAATCGACCAGCTTGTTTGGTTGTTTCCATTGCCGGTAAACAGTTAGCTAGAGTAGTAGCTTGAACTAGCACCTGGACTATACACAGGCTAGCACTGGTTACGCTTCGTTGGCTCCCTTGTTTACACGTTAGCTTGTTAGTTTCCTTACTGTATTGCTTGTTACAACAGCATGTTTCTTGTAGCTAATTGTAATTGTGTTAATGCTCATCAACTAAACAAACCGGCTTACTGCATTGCACCACGTTGTTTGCCATCACTGCTTTAGCGTTAGCTCAACAAATAAAGCCTGGACACCATTGTCATTTTTATTGAAATATCTAAAACAGCCGCACAGCAGATTTTTAATAACAATCAGATTGTACTATAAAAGCAACTTGCTGCCATATATTAATAATAGAAATGGCCTAGGTACTTAGCATGGCAACATTGTGTGGCAGATCATAGTTCCAGGGTAGAGGAGTGCACATCGCTGTAGACACATCTTCCTCGACTGTCACTGGAGGCAAACCATTGAATAAAACCTTGGTGTCAATCCCTCACTGACATTAAAACATCCTTCCTGAAACAAAGCACAATGGAGACGGTGAGGAGTGCTTTCCACGCTCAGCTGGCCACCGTCATGGACTCCCTGCTGGCTGCAGCTGTCTGCGAGATCGCCAAGATCTTTGAGAGCAGCCTGTGTGAGCAGCAGGCGAGGCTAGCGCAGAAAACTGAGGAGATCTCCATCCTCAGAGGCAGGCTTGAGAAAGTGGAGAGGAGGCGTAAGGGTGGAGGGAGCGAGGAAGGGGAGCTGTCATCAGGAGACAGAGAGGGCAGCACGAGGCAGCAGACCCCCAACATATCAGGTAATACAGCTCACATGGTATTTAAGAATTTCATGAAAAATTACTTGGGTCAGAAAAATGCTAATGAAAGTGGACAGTGCACTGGTAGAGTTGTATCATCTTGTAACCAAGTCTGTATGTCAAACCATTCCATATTTTTTTGATGTATAGCTGGTGAAATAACTAAGTAAACTACAAGTACTGTACTGATGGAAAATGTGGAGGTACTTGTTATTATCTTGCTATTTCAAGATGCATACTTCTTTTCCACTACACCTCAGAGGGGAATACCACCTTTTGTCTGAAAGAACAACTGGAAGATTGTTAATACAAAATATAATCAATTATAGAGCATAGAGTATTTTACACTATAGTGTTACTACTTTACCTAAGGACAAGATTTTGGTGCTTCTTCTAAATATCCCTATCCTTTGCATTGTTGCAGGTGGATAAGCCCCAATTGTAATCAAGTTCTCATCCCTATCATTTAACTGATGCACTGACCACCTACACTTTTCTTACACAGGACTAAATGTGGGAAAGGATTTGTCTTCTCATTTGGACCCAGTGGAAAGACTCAGTCAGAGCCTCAGAGGGATGAAAGAAGAGGTCACAGGCCAGGATGGAGCTTCAGTAAAACATGAGGTCAGACCCTGTCCTCAATGATTTAAAAGTCGGATGTCCTAAAAATTGAAGTTAAGAAGCTATAATGATATCTGCAGCCTGAATAAAGTGACATTTGCTTTTGGCTTTTCTGTGTCTTACAGATCTGTGCTGCTTATTGTTCACAGCATGCTGGATCACAACCTACAGTGGGGTCTGTGGCAGTCCAAGTCCCAGAGGTAACGCTTGCTGCTGGAGAACAGAGGAAGATACATACCCTGTCTGCTACACAAGCCAAGGCTAAATGTAAGATCAGAACTACTTTGTCCCTATGAGGAACATTAGGTATACATTAGGTCTATACACTACAGTTGCTCGTATTCTGGAATATAATTTATTACTAAGAAATAAGTATGTTAAATATTTGTGTTATGCTACCATACATAACACTAATAAATATGGAAACATTTAAATAAAAAAATATGTAAAAACTCTATAACAACAGTGTAAATGATAATAATGCTGAAAATGTGTTAATGTATAAATCAAAAAATGCTTGGTTTAGTATTGAACAGTTTAATTATAATTCTACACGGTAGTGACCATACCACTTGTCCCTTCCTCCTAATCCCTGCAGTGTCTCACTGGGATCAGGGCGGTGCAGATCACAGATCTGTCCGGGATCAAGCCTCCACCCCTTTCCTCTCCATCTCCCAGAGCGGACGTTGCTCCCCCAGGCCTGACCCTGGGCTAGCTCAACCAGGGGAGTGGTTACCAGGGCTGGACGGCACCAAAGGTGGGGTGTCCGGTCTGGAGAACCTGCAGGCCGAAGGCACCAGCTGCTCTGGTCCAGCTGGCAGCAGCGCCGGCACAGACACACTCTGCTTCAGACGGGGTTTTGGCTCTGACGAGACCAGCAACGAAGACGACGATAGCTCCTTCCCTTTTCTGGACCAGGAGCCTGAGAACCACATCTCCCATCAGAACTCTGTGCAGGTTCAGCCTCAAGCCCCACCTGGGGAATCTCCATGGAGACCCAGAGATGACAGGGGAGGGAGAGGCCCCGTCAATCACACACGGCGGGTTTCAACTTTTGGCAATAGAGACCCTCTCCGCACACAGTCGAATTCCCAGTCGCTGGCTCTGCGACACACACACACTCTCAGCCATCCTCCAGCTCCTGCTGCAGCGAATGGACGGCCGTACACCTGCCCATACTGCACCAAGTGCTTCACCTACCCCTCCCACCAGCGCAGACACCTTTTACGCCACACAGGAGTAAGACTGCATCCTTGTCAGTTTTGTGACAAGAGTTTCCTCACCCCCTCTGAGCTGACTGTGCACACTCGCACACACACAGGGGAGCGGCCTTTCGGCTGCGCCCAGTGCGGGAAACGTTTTGCCCGCAGTGGGAACCTGAGAGCCCACCAACGGGACGTTCACATGGGGAAGAGACCCTTTGCTTGCACAGAGTGTGGGAAGAGATTTGCCCACAGAGGGAACCTGAGGGTGCACAATCACAGAGTCCACCAAGGAGACCCCTACTACATGGACGAACAGCAGGAGCCCGAAATAGCCCCTAATCCCATTTGAAAACGTTTAAAAAGTGATGGCTCTGCAATTTATTTTCTTCTTTCACAGTTGCCTATCTGCCTATTTCCCCATTCAAGGATTTGGGTTTTTTCATACTTGATGTGAAGTAATAAAAAAAAAAGCACCATTAAATTGTATTATATTTATTTAATACATGGTCAAAATACATTTTGAGTGTCTTTATTTTATTTTAAGATTCAATCTCATAATTATGGGTCACACTCAAAAGGAAAGCTTTGTATTAGGTGTATTAAATGGATGGATATAATCATCCGTGAAAATATGATGAAATATTCTCTATTGATGTAAAGAAAAAACCTTCTCAAAGATGACACGATCTTACAATGATGCTTTTCTTGTCATTGGAAAGTAACTATACAGACCAAAGCACCTGTTCATTACGAACTGAATGATCTACAAAATAATGTTTTTCACACAGCTAATAAAGAAAGTATAGTTGGTATTAGATTTAGACACGTGGCATGCAAACGTAGGATAGCATGTCTGTTCCTTCAAAATGGTGCTTACTGTATGTATGCCCATATCCTCAAACTTTGATGTGGTGTAAAATGGAAAGTTCATGTTGTTAAAGAAGCTATAGTTTCCCACCCTGTTCTTGCAAAGTGAAATAAAATATTGTAGGTATGTCAAATATTTCCTTGTTCAGTACCATCTACTGTTGTTGCACCATTATTTTCCAGACACCAGGGGGCAGGGTGAACATACAAAGGATGCCTCGAAATGGATTTGGACATCATTGCAAATAGATTTTTGATAAAAGTGTTGCTGTCAGCATGTTTCACCATGTGCCCTATATTTGCAGATATTTTTCCCTGATGTATGCAGTTATGTCATCATGCCAACCCTCTCATGGTCATAGTCTGTAAGCATGTGCTTACAATGCAAAATCTAAATGTGAGTACATGAGTCTTTTGGTCCTTGTGCTAACCTGCAGAAAAACCCAATTTCAAGCCTGGAATTGGCTTGTATTTTAGTGTAGGAAAAAGTTGTTCTGGAGTTACGCAGTTTAGTCCTTTTTTAACAATAGTCCTTAAAAGTATCCAACACATTGTTTTTTCTTCTGTCCATCTTTATTACATGTTAAAGGTTTACAGTTTGTCATATTAACAATATGCTCATGCCTCTATGTTTGAAAAGTCCTCACCTCCACATCAGCGCTAAAACATTTCTCTCATTTAATTTAATTTGAGTGATGGTTCCAAAATCCACCATCTTATTTTTTGCTTTTTTAATCAACTGAAACTTATATGAGTTAAATAACTTCATATCCACTAAAGGTCCTCTAGTTTTGTTATGAAATGTATCCACTATATAGGCAATGTTTCCTTTGTGAGATGCATTAAAGGGGTAGTTACACAAACAATACATTACATTGATGCTAAAGTCACTAACTTTGGTAGGTTGCCTGGTTTCATTGTCTCGGAGTGTGGAAGCCTCAAATTGCTTCATCTGATCTACAAAAAGTGTTTTTACACAGATGAATGAATGAAGACTGGGTCTGTGCCCGATCACTCACACTAAGGCCTATAAAGATGCCTTGAGCATGAGGGATGTGTGGAGGTTAATGAGACATTTGTCTCTGTCTCTCACTCACTCTGTCTCTCACACACTCAACGGCTGAGCGTGGCCGAGCTGCAGCCATGTATTCCCCAGGCGGCTGAGTCCTTGCTTTGGTCATTTAAAGATTACATTCAGTGACCCCATCCGGTGACCTCCCCTCCCCCAAAGGTCACCTGTGTCTGTCTCTCCCTCTGGGTTTTACAGACATAGTTATACAAATTCAACCGTTTTGAGAGCCAGAGGCCAACCCTACATTTGCTCTGTGAATGGTTACAGGTCTTGCTTGTAGAGTTTTATATTATTATATGTATGGGTTGGATCAAGGCGGTGTGTGTGAGAGTGATTGAACTACTGTTAATATGAGAGGATTGAATCCCCTCTAAGTAAAGCTTCAGGCTCTTACAGACCATTTAAGAGAAAATACTGTAAGTAAGTACTGTATTTATGTGCGGATGAAAGCGTCGGGTCAGATTTATACACAAATCTATATGCAGGGTCTCAAAATAGGTGTTTGTGTATGTTTTCATAGGCAGGGGTCAAATAGGCTTTGCAGTGTTTTGTATATTTGGTTATATGTAATCTCCTTTCCGCTCTAAGCAGCTTTTCTCCGGGGGGCAACAAATGAACAGTTGAGCACAGTCTGGAAAGTCTACACAACAACGCGAAAAAGGTCTGTAAAAGTATATAAAGGTATGTTGTATGGCGATATATTATAATACACCCACTCAAAGCTAAAGCTGCAAATATTTATTGATTTATTAGTTGTCAATTACTAAATTATTCACCAATTATTTTTAATAATTGATTTATTGGTCAGTACACTAAATATCTGACTATACATCGTCTTGGGATTTCTGTCAACACTTTCATTATTTTCTGGCATTATACAGACTAAACCTCTAAACGAATAATTGAGAAAATAATCAACAATAAAAATATGTATTACTGTAGCCCCACTCATTTATTTTTGCTGATTTACCCACAGTTTTGCCCTTCTGGGACTTGGTAAAACCAGATTTATTCATTTTGCCCATTTATAATAGCTCCACAGTGATTTGATTTGGTATAAATTCAACCTTTCTGTTTGTTTTCACAGTCGGCATGAAACAATAACTGTCATCTAACCACGTACTCACAGTGTTTTATCACCACCTGACCACAGTGTTTTCATTGTGTTTCACAGCAGGGATCAGGCTATAATGTGCCCTTTGCCTTTTATGTTTTGGTGTATTTCTCTTGCCCCTGAGGCTGCTGCTTTAATTTACCAGAAATAATAACACTCTCAACCTCCTGCCATCTACTTGCCCTTGGCCAAAAAAGTCATTCCATCACCATCCCATAATCCAGGAGTAAAATGACATCCTAGTTACTGCACCCTTCTCCCCAAATGTGTCATACAGACATAAACAAAGATGGAATATTTACCCCTCCTTGGATGAGATGTAAATGGAATCAGTCAGGTTACACTCTTGGATATTCGTTTGTATGCACACAGCTTTGTCTTTATATTTTCCATATTCCAGCATGCTAAAGTGTGTTTTCTCATGGATTTTATAGTTTTAGGTGTGCACACTTACATGTTTCTTTTTTCTGTGTGAGTGTGTGTGTGTATGTGTGTGTATGTGTGTGTGTTTGTGTATGTGTGTGTGTGTCAGGGCTATAAGGGGTTTAGCGTCGCCTGAAGGCTGCTCATAATCTACCCAGTCCCACTACTCCCCAGAGGCTGTGGTTTCATACTGGTTGCCATTACTGCAGTGAAACCCCCTTTAGGGGATTACAGTGCTGTCTCCCGCTCAGGGCACTGCGTTGATCCATCGTCTGCTGACTGTATTTAAGCACTTGCTTAATGTGCTAATAGTGTTAGACTGGGGAGACGCTGCTGAGCTTCTAACTTTCCTCTTTTCAAGTCCTTTGTCTGTTGGGAAGCTGATTTCATGGCTGCAGGCTTATATCCATCGGTGATCAGTCACAATTACAAAATGTAAAGCGAGGTTCTGGATATAGATATGACGTGATAACAAGGGCTTTTTGTCAAAGAGGCTGATTGTTTCACTATTCTGTTACATGCTTGTGCTGTACGAGTGCAAGGATAGCTTTTTACTATGGCAATGGACTTAATGTGTACATACATATACATTAGTTATGAGAAGATATGAGCATTTTGATTCAAGCGATTGACAATATTGCAATATAAATCAAAATAGGCCTACAACTCTTCAAACAGCACTAAAACATACAAAACAAACTTTAAAGGAACATACACTTTTATTTCGTCACAGAACGGACACAATCTTTTTATTGAAGAATAAATAAACAATCTTAAATAAGGTAATAATAAATCATCACCTTCCTGCCTGCCTAAATAACAAAATGTGTGAGTTGTTTTGTTTTTTACATGATAATTCCAGTATTTTCAATCTGCGATTAAACCTCCATATCATTTCATCCTTAGTGTGTATCCAAGGCATGAGAAGTAGTCACTGGGCCACGGTTACTGAGTTGAATCTCCTCCAGCAGACAGCAGGGTCGGCTGTTTCTTTTCACATTTTGGGGGTCACAGAGCATGATGGAGGGGTGGAGTGCCAGTACATTATCTTCCTCCTTCAGAGTTCCCGGGTTTTCCAAGTGTGTGTGTGTGTGTGTGTGTGTGTGTGTGTGTGTGTGTGTGTGTGTGTGTGTGTGTGTGTGTGTGCGTGTGCGTGTGTTCTCCATAGGCTGCTCTATGGTCGCTAAGCAACCCTGGTTGGAGTGGGGGTGGGAAGAGAGTGAAGCACCACAGGTCAACAGAGACAGACACTCACAAGCAGTGCTGCGTCTGGTTGGACACATCGGTGCTCCTGATGAATGATGCTGATCATTATCACGTTGAGCGGCTGTGGGCCTGAATTTTGCCTTAAAGTCCACTCCCTCCATCTGCAGAAATCCATTTGTCTATATTAAAAGCTATGTCTGAGATTATACTTTGTATCTGGTAAGAGAGATATTTGGGGGATTTTGGGTGTGACCAATGTTAAACTGATTTTGGTTTTAAATGTTTGAGCTGCTTTCCAATGTAGGCCTATAAAGAATAATTATATTACAATATCCTATAACCTTAAATATATGATCAACTGAGTACATGAAGTGTTTTACCCAAAAAAATCAAACAATCAGCCTTATTGTGTATATTGTTGAGATAACAATATACTGGTAATTGCTTTTCTTTATCATATTAACAAAGTTCATAGATAAACTTATTGAGACTCTTGAGTTGCCGTGAGCTTATGCCACAACAAACTCAAAATAATAAAAATACTTAAGTAGGGTACAATGCCCTCAAAATTGTTCTTAAGTACAGTATTTAAGTGAATCTACTTAGTCACTTTACATCCCTGTCTACATCAAAGGGTTAAAGTGATGCTTGGAATGGTGGGTGGTCAGCTTATCTGTCACCGAGGTAACAGGGCTGGCCCCTAGGCCAAGCCTTCACAGCTGGATGGCAGACAGACCGGAAAACCACTGTCAGGTTAACAAGGACAAGCTGCAGAGGATTTACTGTCCCTGAAAAACCTGCCACATGCAGGGGTGATGAGGATGTTTACTGTGGTAAAGAAGGGACTATGATGATGAGGGTTTGACACTGTGAGAGGGAGGACAGTCAGTGTCTACCTACTGTAGGCCTATCCGCTTTTGCCTCCTTTCAATAAGATCTTATTTTATTAATTTCTACCATTAAAAGTGGACAAGCCAGAGTTTAAAGGTCAGTGACATCGTTATGTATGTTCTATCTAGAAGCACTGCGCCCCAATGTTAGCTAAGTAACTAGAGCTATCTCTCTGCTAGCACGTTAGCCATAGCAATGCCATACGGCTAACAACTCTCAATGGTTGTCAAGTTAATACTGTTTGTTTCGGAGCGAGTTTTTAGACCTCAACATTTTTTAATACAGATTTAAGTCTACATAATAGTAATTTCTTTAAGTTAAAGTGTTATAATATGTAGCTTTCTATGGGTTGAATATTGCCAAAAAGTCGTACTTCCGTACTACATCAGACTGGTGTTGCAGCAGGTGTTTTCCACATGGGGTTTCCATTCCACATCACAAAAACGGATTAAATCCTGTGCATGCTGAATTATTATATTATCCTGTGCAAGCTGCATAATTGTACCTTCTTATTGTCTCTATCCATCTCTCTGTCTATATATCAGCTGAGATTTTAGCTATCTATTAGAATCAGAATCAGACTTTTGCCAAGTAGGTTATCACACACAATTAATTTACTTTGGTTTATTGGAGCACACCATAGGTGCACACACACAACACAAGATAACACATTAAGAATAATGTATTATTATAAAACATATTTAGAAATAAAAATGAGGAGCATATACATTAATATATAAGAATACAATAAAATGGGACAAAATACAAAAAATAATGAAAAACAAAACAAAATATGTATTGTATTTTGTCTCTCTCTCCTTTTGCTTTAGGTTTGGCAAATGGGTCAGATCTTACACTGGTGGGACCTTCAGTCAGAGCTGAACACCAAACCGTATGGGTTTATGGATTTAACCAGAGGGGGATCTTTGTGGCATATGGTTGAGGTGAATGGGTAGAGAGACGTGCAGGTAGAACAGTAGCTATAGATGGGAAACAGTGGGTGGGTTTTCGGGAGCTTTGTGGTGGATGTTAGGCTGGCGGGGGGTAGTTAGAAGGGCAGATATGCCAGTGGAGCATTGCCCATCATTAGTAATAGTTGGGGGAGGGTGATGCTGGCAGTCTTGGAGTAAGTCAGATAAACAGCTCTTCTTGTTCCCTGCTGTGGGGGGGTTTACAGTCTGGTGGCAGACAGCCAGCACCAGTGATGGCACCAACTGTCCCTGGCAGCCCCTCACACTCTGCAGACTGAAACCTGTGTGTGTGTGAATTTAAGGATTGCTATTACAGTTAGTATTCACTTCTGGTCCCTTTTTTTTAGCTATGTGCTTGAACTATTTATCGTATTATTAATACGGATAGGCTAATTTCTAATGTTGATATTGCAATATGGCAAATGAATGCAAGATCCCATATAAAGTAATCAAACTAATGTGCAAAGAAGGGAAGGGTGATTTAAAACAGAAAGTCTTTATCCTGCTCAGTCTTGTTTTGAGTATGCTACCAACTTGAGCTTGATTGATAAAACAGTAATTGTGAAAATGTATTACAAAATAATTGTACATATTTAAACTGATAGTAAAGTATGTTTTTAGCCTTAAGTTATGGAGCATTTAGTCAGACAAAAAGACAATTTGAACATGTCAACTTGGTCAGTGTCACAACTGATCAATTCAAAAAGTTGAGGATACAGTTGGAAAAGAAAGCGCAAAAGCGTTGTTTCCAAATTATCAATCAATCAAATTATTTCCCAGTCATATCACCAATGCTGACAGTTTAGATTCTGCTGTGTATGAAAAGTGTGTGCGTGTGTGTGTGTTTTCTCAGTGCTAATTGAATTATGTCTCCAGGTGAATCCTCGAGTAGTAACTGTACTGTGATTCACATTCAGCACTCAGTCAAGCAAAAATCCCCTCTCCTGCTCCCTCTGCTTTCTCTCCCATCAGTCACAACTCTCTGTTTCTTTATCATATTTAATCACCTGCAGCCAGTGGCCAGGCAGATCTCAGCTCTGTGACGATTGGCTGCGCAGAGGAGTGGGCGGGACCTGCTTCGATGCACCACACACGTACCAGCGCAGCAGGAAAGATCCTCAACCTCTCTCTCTCTCTCTCTCTCTCTCTCTCTCTCTCTCTCTCTCTCTCCCTCCCCCTCTCTCTACCTCTCACTCTGCCTTGCATACATACGCCAGAGCGGTGCAGCAGAACGCAGGGCCAGAAGGATTTTCCTCCTCATACAATCAGCCGAGAAACCAGAGAGACAGTTGTCCCCTGAGGAGGAGAGACACGTTATTTATGGAGGATCCGCCGAGGAGAACCTGACCGACAATCCTCAGAGTGTGGAGGTGAGTGTGTGTTTATCAAGCTGTATGATTGTGCTCATGAGTGTGAGTTCACTGCAGAAGCAGCAGCATTGCAGATACACCGTCCAGGGGCTCTCCTGATCCCTCTCTCCCCTCCCCCCACTCTCCTCCTCCTCCACCTTCTCTTCATCTCCTTTATTTTTCTTGTTTTGAGAGCGTTAACAAGCATTAACAAGTGTGGACAAGTGTGTGTTTTGTGTGTGGCGAGAGTAAAATGAGTCTGGCCACACCTGGACTCAGCAGCTGCTGAGTGGACACAGGGTGCGCTAGATTTTTCTTGCCTCACAAGTGATTTGAGCTCCTGTGAGACACAAATCAAGCACACCCCTGGTAGTTTCTGAACAGTTTTCATATGATCCTCCTCCTGCAGATTTGCCTCTGGCTCTCAGAAGTGTGGACTCCAGCACGCATCCATCCCTCCTTCGGGACAGGCCCACCCCCTCCTCTAAGGAAAGGATGCCCCGCTCTGCGCTCTTGTGCTGAGGAGGCGTCTGCGGGCAACAGTATGGGCTCTGTGCTGGCCGGCATCCCCACCACCCCCTCCACCACCGATCTGCCACCGTCACGCTGCCCCACCGAGTCGGGCGCTTCCCCCAGCCCCGCTGATGGGCGAAGACACTGACGCCCCCCCGACGCTCAACCACCGCGGCTTCCTCCCCGACCACAACTATGTGACTGAAGGTAAGACCAGGAGGGAGAAAGCTGCATCTGCTGGATGTAACAAAGTGTGTGTGCCCCCATGTGAGTGTGCTTTTTATGTGACACACTTCTGGAATGCGTGTGTGAGTGTAACAGAGAGTTGGTATGCAAAAACAAGCTCAGAACGGCTTCCTAATCTTCTGTAAGCTCGTGTTGATCAAGCAGAGTTGCAGACGAAGCAACAAGATCTAGGGAGTTAAACACTGTCCTCTCTGCAAAATGAAGCCACCTAAAGCCAGTTTTCTTCTCCTCCTCCTTTCCTCATCTCTTCTTCACCTTTCACTTCTGTGTTTTTGTTTATGTATGTGTTGTAACCTTTTGAAACAGCTATTTTGTCCCACTGCAGGGAAGTATTGATCTGGCCTGTGTTCGAATGTGTGTATGATTCTGTTTGTGTGGGAGAATATTGTCATAGCAGAAATGTCCAGAACATTCTTTTTTTTTTACTCATTTGTCATCTCTCACATCCTGATAGAGTCACACACAAGCATGGTGTCAAGTTGAATATATTGAGTATCACCTCCCAGCCGGAGGAATACTAATATGCCCACACAAGCTCTGCAAACCAAATAATGATTTTGGTTTGTTTCATAACATCTATGGATTATAATCTTGGATAACCCACTTCTGCTAATCTCATTTACACCACTAATCTCACCTGCACATTAGATTCCCTGTCCACCCTCCTGTCCCCAATCTGTTTCTTATACTCAGCTCATTGTTCGCCACGCCTCTTATACAAGAACAACGGATTATCATTTGGGGGTCATGAACGTGTTGCGAGCTCATTTGTATCACTGCAGTAAGGGAATCATGCTTCCTGTGTCTGTGCTGTAATATAATAGCCCTCACACAGAAGCACATACTATAGTCAGGGGAGACCTGTAGTGCTGCCTGTTGACTGTGTAAATGCTGGTGTGTGCATTCAACACATTGGATTGCTAAGAAGATTAAAGAGTGTGTGTGTGTGTGTGTGTGTGTGTGTGTGTGTGTGTGTGTGTGTGTGTGTGTGTGTGTGTGTGTGTGTGTGTGTGTGTGACTTTTGTTTCTCACACAGTATGAAACGTGTGTCTTTTGTTTACCTAGGGAACAATTTTAATGAGTGAGTGGCAGAAAATCAGTCTTAACATCCATCACCAACCATTCATTATTGCTATAGCAACAGCCCGGGATGATAAACATGCCGCTTCATGCTTGGCCAATATGACTGACAGGTCGTCTCCACCCACCAATAATGGCAGTATTAATTATTCCACACATCTCAGGCAGAAACACATTATTCAGGGTGAATTGTTGATGAGCTCAGAGCAAGGTGGACTCACCCCTGAACACTGTGGGTCTGAAAGGAGGTACAACACATGGAGAGCACTAAAATACTAAGTTGCAGAAGGATAATTACAAACTGTGCTCTGAAAATCAATCTCACAACAATCCTCAGAATGACCAAAGAGGATACATTTCCGCCACAAATATACAAAATGAATCATTACCTGCCTCCTCTTCTACATCCACTCCAACCCCCTCCACCTTTCCTCAATGTTCACCCCATCCCCCGTCGTCCTCCTCCCCATTTCCATCCCCCACTGCCTCCCGCTCTCCCTCTCGCCGTCGCTCCTTTAATGCAACTCGCAGCGTTGCCCATTGCTGAAGTGGCGCGTCTGCCAAACAATTATCCAACAATGCTCCAAAGGCTGCTCCAACACAATGTACCTCTTTATGTGTGTGTAAAAGAGAAAGGCAGAGAGAGGGGGTGCATGTGATTTTATGCTTGGGTGTATTTTGTTAGCTCCTGTGTGTCTCCATCTTTTTTTTTGTTGTTGCCTGTGTTGCATTCATATTCTCGTGTGTTTCAATCAGTGCACACTGTGTTGCTTTTGTTTGCTCAGGTTTATGTGTGTATGTTGGTCGGACTGGAAGGGTTTTGTGTGTTTATATGTGTATGTGTGTGTGCGCGCATAAATACAGTGTGTAGATCTTCCCGTGGGGATTCCCCTGCCCTTTAATTCCTTCAGAGGAGGGATGCTTAACCTCCCTCTACCTTACCTTCCTTCCCTGCCCTCCCCACTTCCCTCAATCTCTTACTCCCTCCCTCTCCCTTATTTTGACCTCCCCAACATCTCCTTTTGCTACACCCTGACCCTGACTGGGTTCAATGCTGAATGAGGAAATAATAACAATTATATTTTACATAAAAATTCGCAATTGCTATCTATTGAGAGTTTAATGACATTAAATCATGTCATTCATATAACATAGAAATACAAGCACACTAGCCCTGTATACAAAAGCATCAATGCTGTCAAGTGAAAACCACTAAATGGTACATTTAAGAAAATGTGTATAAGTAACTTTAAAATACCAAACATTCGCTCAACATTAATACTGACCAACATGTCTTAATTTCACATCATTTCAAACTGTATTCCTTTGGGTTTTTAAACTTTTAACACAAACTTAAAGGTTTATAGATTGCTTTGGGCTTTTGTGATGAGCAGATGTCGTTATGTTTGACATTTGAACAGACAGACCAATCAATAATGACAGTAATTGTTAGTCATCATACCTGTATGCAAGTACGTGAGCTTTCGCCAGCTCTCACTGCTCTTCTTTAATTGTCAATCACTGTCGATCACCTCTAGGAAAATGTAAGAGCTACTTTGCTTCTTTTTACGTTCTTCTGCAGAACCTTATCTCAGATCAGAGGCACACTAAAACTCTCTGTGTATCTCTGTCTCTATCCCGCATGTGTTGCAAGCTTTCCTGCCAAACCCAACATGTGAATACATCCTGTTAGATACAGAATGATCATAAATACAGTATCAGTATTTTCTTTCATGGCCAGCTGTGGTGATGCAGTAACTTAGTCCCTGCCCATCCCACCCCCCCTGGTCCTTCCCTCCTCTCCCTCTGCTCCTCCCTGTTGCCCTCCTCCCTTCCTCCCTTTCCCTCCATCCTTGCTCCTCTTGCAGGGCTGCTCCTGGCTATAGCCTGAAGAGCTCCGCCCATCCTGTCCACCCCTCTCCACCCTGGAGTCCTCTCCCAGGATGTTGAGCCCCATCCAGGTCCTCTGCTCCGACATCACTACCCTTTCTCTGGAGCCCGAGCCGTTTGCCTCTTACACTGAAGGTGTGTGCTCTATCCTCTTCTTTCGCGAAGGTCATATCTGTGTCGCACAGTTGCGCCACATGACCCCAGTGTGAGATGAGTGTGTGTGTGTAGGTGGATGAATGTGAAAGTGTGTCATAAAGCATGTGTGTGAGTCAGGTGAGTTGTCACGTGGGTGTTATAAATATCTCAAACATCACTTTGTGTCTGTCTGTCTACCTCATTTTTTATATGGCTCTATTTTTGTACCTGCCTCTTTATTTTTGTCTCAGACTGCCTGCTTTAGTGTGGATTATGTGTGAGTGTGGGATTTAGTTTCTTTAAATAGCTTAACCAGACCACACCCTGTCCCCTTCGATGCATACTTCTTACCTATTCCTCTGTTTAACAGAAGAAGACACACACAGACGCTCTTTCTATGGACTGTGCAGACATTCATACCACACAAGCAGGGCTGCATCCCACGATTATTTCATTATCAATTCATCTGCTGATTATTTTCCCAACTTGTGACTCATTTGTGTGTTTATAAAATATCTCAAACGTTATATAATGCCTGCTTGCCTTCAAAATGATTGTTTTGCCGACAAGCAGTCCACAAGTGTTAATATTGCTTTCACAAAAGACTGAAGAGATCAACAACAAATAACACCAGAGAAAGTGGAACTAGGGCATTTATTTAATTGTTTCCTTGAAAAAAAATTAATTAATTACATTTCAAAATCATTGCAGAATAACTTTCCGTCCATCGACTAATCGTCTCTGCTCTACACAGAAAGATAGGAGTAGCATCAGAAGGGCAAGAGCGTTCTGAATATGGGATTACATCGCAGTATTTCTGAGGCTTTAACACATAATCTGTGTGTTCAGTATAGCCGGGGTTATATTGGGTGTAAACCAGCTAAGCCCCTAATCTTTTTTGATGTTACAGTCTGGCAAATCTGTTGGAAAAACAAATTGATTTCCATCAAAAATGAATCACTCAGCTGAGAGATGTCTCTGCAGCGGGGCAGAGCAGGATGACAGGTGTACTTCACACACGCTGAAGCTGGCTGGTCTGTAGTTCTAATTGTTTGTGTCTATATAACCATTAGACTCACACTAGCTCTGCTCCATTGTGCCGGTGTGTGTTTGGAGAAATGGCAGCTTCCCTGCTGTGCCCGGTTTAAATCACTCCTCTACACACATGTGCACCTCTAACACAAACACAGGCACCAGTTTTTTTGTTGCAGATAACTCCAAAACTGCAGGACAGGGATCAATTTAACATCTCCCTCCGGCAGTCTCCCCCCTCGCCTCCCTCCTCTCCCTCAAACCAGTCTATTTCTCTACAGGGTAATTGAGTATACACACTTGTGCACACATACACAGGAAATGTGGGGTGTTTGAGCTGCAGCACACACACACTAATCTCCTGCTGAGCTCTGGCTTGTCCTCGCTTTTAAGGGGTGTGCGTTTTTGGCTTGGCTTTAATGGTCCTTGTTTACCCAGTCCTAAGATATCTATAATTGGGTCTGTAGGGTGTCTGCTCCCCTCTCTGTCCCTTCACAAAAGAAATAAGGAAATCCACCTCCCTCTCCCAACACCACCTCCCTCATCTCTCCTCTCTCCTCTCCTCTCTGACGCCATAGATGAGCACTGACCTAAAGTATTTAATACAGACTACGGTTCAAACCAACAACTATTTTTCAGTTGCTGATTTATCGATTAGACATTTTTTAATTGTAAAATGCTGATTACCGGTACATTTCCCTGAATTACTAGTTTTTTCAAACCAATCATCCAGAATGCTGAAATATTCAGTTTGTTATTATTTGATACAAAGAAAAGCAAAATATCCTTGCCATTTTAGAAGCTAGAGTTACGGAGAGTTTGTCATTTTAACTAACTGTTGCAGATACATATAGCTGACTTATTTCCACAGCTATTTATTGTCGTTTAGAATTACTAGTATTGTCATCACATTTTCAAAGATATTCAATTAACAATGACATAACACTGAGAACAACATGCACATTCTCACATACGAGGTGTTTACAAGGAGCTGCTCTCCTTGTAAACACCTCACAGTGCATTTGAGGGTTTGTGTGTGTTGAGTGTTCATCACTTGTGCATGCTTTTTTATGCTTGTGTGGTCATTGAGTTAATTCATGTTTGTGTGTGTTTTTGTGTTGATGTGTACTGTGTGGGTGCACTGTAGTCACAGTGTGTTCCTCCAGCTCCTGCAGTGTGGCGATGCGTCAGACAGGCCTGCTGATGCTAATGGACTGTGGGAGACAGACATCGCTAGCTTGCTATACTGTTGCACACACACACACATCCCCACTATATTGATTTACAGCTTGACAGCCATAGAGACATCCCCCCCGTAAACACACACACACACACACACACACACACACACACACACACACACACACACACACACACACACACACACACATTACATCAGCACATTGGCCGGTGTCGGGCCACAGCCAGTCCTGATGATGATGCTAGTTTCTGCCGGAGTTAATTGTGTTCTTGGAGGTTTATTCCTCTGTTGTACTCTTTTTTAATAAAGAGCACCAGAGAGATAGATGGCTGTGAGCGTGAAAGAGAGAAACACAGAGAGATGAAGAGGGTTCAGTTTGAGAACAGACAGAGGATGTGTGAGAGTGTGTGCTCCATATTTTATTCAGCTACATTGTGTGGTGCTCAGCTCCTGTGGGTTCCTGCTTAGCTCGGCTCTTTCTCTGCGCGCCTTGAGTGGAGACACGATTATCTGTAACTGTGTTGGCCGTGCACACACACGTTTGCATCATTACGTGACTGTGTGCATTTAAAGCTGCGTGTGTGTGTGTATGTGTGTTTGTGAATTTCACTGCATGTGTTGGGGGTCTGTTTTTGTTTTAGTGCCATCATGTGCATTCATTATCTTCATATCCTCAATTTGGACCGCAGTGCCTCCTGTCCACCTTCTGGTATTCATTTGTCAATGTTTGTCAGCAAAAAAAAAAACTGCCACGCCATAATTATTTTACCATGCTCCTTCTTCCTGCGAGGTTTGGAATCTCACTTCCTGCTTCACCAGACTGCCTTATACGGCTACCGTTACGAACACCCCGCCCCTGGTTGGCTCAGCCTGTTACCATGGCAACCCCTGCTCATTGAAGGTCCCCTTCCTTCACCGCCTCCGCCCCAGCACCTCTTCCCTCCACCTCCCTTTTTCCATCCATTCTTCCAACACCATCAGCACCACAGCTACATGCAAGCTAGCTACATACAGCCAGGCAGCAAGAGAGCCATGGGGGAGGGATGAGAGAGAGAGAGAGATGAATGTGGATAGACAACCAGGAAGAAAAAGAGAGAGTGAAATGGGTCAAAAGAGAGAAACCGGGGAACATGAGATGAGAGATGACAAAAGAACGCATGGGGGGAGAGGGATTGAAAAAAAAGCTGAAATAGATTAAATAAATTGAAATTGAAGAATAAAGCAGGTGCTGCCGTGACTGAGAGATCAAGAAAAAGGGCAATGACTAGTGGAAAAATGATAGAAGCAGTAATACATGAAGTGTGAGGGTAACAGGGTGAGTTAGAGATTGAGGAGCAGTCCCTGCCTCCCCTCATCATAAGATCTCTCTCTCTCAAGGCCACCAGATAATGGTCAAGGCTACAGCTTTGAATTGTTCAGACTCTCAATAAATACACTCTTCACACTCTATTTTTTTATTACAGTCCATGCTTATTGAGGACCAGGCTCCTTTCTATCAAAACTAAGCTCAGTGGACTCCTTTGTTGGAGGCTTAGTGGGATACAGCACCTGACATGAAATGATTTTTTCAAATCTAATCCGACATTTTTGAAGATGGTGTTTGATTATTTGGTAGTGCAGCAGCAGATTGAAGCCTTTGCTGTATAAACACATGTGTTACTTGTGGGACTGCTTTGGATGCAAAGGTTTTGCGGCTTTCTCTCAATAACCCTGCAAATAATAAGAACAAAAACTGAAGGTTTTGTGATTTTAGCAGGCATAGGCATACATAGGTTTGAAGAGGATATGATCAGTAATGAATCGTAATCAGGCAAATAAATTTAGATTGCCCGCTTTTCATGTTCTCACGGACACAACATTATGCAGGACTTTTATTACCTTTATACTAGGTCATCGTTTATGCTAAGCTAGCACCACCATAAACTGCACAAGTTACTCAAAGCAGTGCTGTTTATATGTTTATATACATTGTACAAAATGTAAATCCTGTTTCATAGTTGTTGTTTGAGGGAGGTTACAGGCTTACATGGTTACTATGTATTATATTTCTCTTTAATCATGGTTAATCCAGGTGCATTACTTTGTAGAAAGCCAACAAGCCTGTGTGAATCTTTGCTGTCCTGTTTTTTCACGCTTACCCTGTTGCTGCTTTGTACAACTGAATTTCCCCTCGGGGATTAATAAAGGTTCATCTTATCTTATCCTATCTATCTTAACAACTATCTATTTCAAAAAGCTTTTTTTACGGTAAAAGAATCAGTGTGAATTCTGAACCAGTTCTGTACCTGATGCAGTCTGTTGGTAGGGGTTATGTGGGGACATCAGTATGGATACCTTTTGATGCTAAAACGTTTGAGATCAGTTGCCCATTTAGAAAAATCCAGTCAGCACTGAAGTCATTGCTGTCACCAGCATGAACTGTCTTCTACACAGCTACTGTATTAATAAGTGGGAAGTCCAACCACACATTTTAACTTCACAACTGAGCTGAACAATCAGTTCATTTCTGCTGGTAAACAAACTTGTTTTGCTAAATACATTTGGTTTAGGGCGACTGAAAAGCATGAATGTAGGAAGAGGAAAAAGCAGGTCAAAATCTGGGCTGACATCAAATATTTAGATGATGATGGATGTTTTAATTCATCCAATCCTGACCATGGCGTTGTTGATCTTGAACAACAGGCTAGTAAACAAGCTTAATGTGGCTAATTTAAACTTTGAAGAATAGATGACCTGAGATAACTTAACATGGCTTCATACCAGGTTACCTACATCCTCTCATACTATACCACCTCTTCTCCATTGAAACTCGGCTTATTATGATTTTAAAGGAATTGTAAATACCAACATGTTTTCTGCCTACAAGCGAAAGGAGAATAAGAAGAGTTGCGTGCCAAAATGTCGACTAAAGCATCAAACGTTAAAGTAAATGTGATTAATAACAAGCTTACTCCTCATAGCGTTGTCACTGAGTCAGACTGTGCTGGTGTTTCACGACACAGAGATAGTGATGGGGACATTTGTTGCTAATATGCAAAGGAATGACATTAAAAATGATCTTTTAATGCAAAATTATTGTCAGTTGTGTTTACACTTTATGACACATCAGAGCTGATAGATTACATTATAGATTATATAAGATAGATAACTCAATCTACACTCTTATCTTGTGTACTGGAAGTGTCATGGTGTGCATCATTGTGTGTGTGTCACTCTGGATTACAGATAACACCTGGGCCTTGTGTGAAACAGTAGTGTGTGTGTTTTTCTCTATGTTTTGATGCTGTATTGTCTGACATTTCTCTGAAAGTATACACACAATTGCACAATATTTGTGTTACCAATCAAATATTGTTTTACTCTTCACACTTATTTGCATATTTTAATCCACTTACATGTTAATGCATTGATTTGTTTCAATAATTCATAAACAGATTATATAGATGAATGATGATGTGTGGTCAATCAGCTAATGGTTGCTCCTTCTCTCCTCCCCCCACTCCTCTTTCCTCTCATGCTTCATCTCTCTTTCTCTTCCTCCATCTTTGTCTAAATCTGTTTCTCTAACCAGCTGATATCATCTCCACTGTTGAGTTCAACCACACTGGAGAGCTCCTGGCCACAGGGGACAAAGGAGGCCGAGTGGTCATCTTTCAGAGGGAACCTGAGGTAAACACACACACACGCACGCACGCACGCACGCACGCACGCACGCACGCACGCACACACACACACACACGTACAACATTTCATTCCAGCTACTGGAGCTGTGATGAACGCACACCGTGCCCCTCCAGCTGCAGTCCAGACTGATTGATAAATAGTTGATAATCCTGCTGTGTCACAGAGTGTATCATTAGAGCTGTGCAGAGTCCGTGCAATGCTATTCCTTTACATGATTAAGATGATGGCTGACTGGCTTCAGCCGGGGTGTCGCATTGAACTGTGGTTATATATTTGATGGAGGTGCTCGGATTGATCGGCCACCGGTCCATAGTCAGCTTTCTGGCTGATTCTCAAACGTGTTGTTCATTTAACCCTCCTATTAACATGTGCTACAGGATAGTTTGAGTCTTGATCCATAATCAGTAACTTCACAGCCACACACGCACACATCATGATGTTGTTGTGGAAGCTCTTCAGCCTGATTATAGAAGATGAAGATTATGAAAATTATAAAACAAGCTTTTTACAGCAGAAACAGTGCTGTTGTTGCAGTTTTAGAAACAGTTATTTATTAGTCAATGTTCTAATATAAATATACAATACAAAAATACAAATTTCAATTTAAAACGAAAGCAAAGATACACAAATATTTCTGTACGCTACCGGTTAAAGTTCTTGGATTCAATCAGCAGGTCAAGCTTTTAAAAAATCCTGCCTGCAAAAAACTGTAATCGGTGAATTTTCTTTCTTAATAATTGCACATTTCTCACCTCATGTTCTATCTATCTACCTCTTTCTCCCCCACAGAGCAAGTGTGAGCCATTCTCCCAGGGAGAGTACAATGTCTACAGCACCTTCCAGAGCCATGAGCCCGAGTTCGACTACCTTAAGAGTCTGGAGATCGAGGAGAAGATCAATAAGATCCGATGGCTGCCTCAGCAGAACGCCGCACACTTCCTCCTCTCCACCAACGGTGAGAGAACCCACACACATGCGTTTTATGGGAACCAGAAGATGTGGCAGTAGTGATGTGATTGGTTGGTATTTTGATGGAGTGGGAGTTTGACAGAGCATGGCAGGGTAGTTGAAATTGAAAGGACAGTTTGAAAGCTAATTGTATCTGAACTGAAGGGAATGAGTTGCTGCATCACGTTTCTGTAGAGCATTAGGAGCATATGTGCCTTTGTGTAAGAGGTCCTGTCATCAGTGTGCATTCTGACTTTATGGCTATGTTAAAAGATCCATAGATTTTCTCTGAGCGCACTGTTATTGATTTATTCAAGTACTATATTATTTATGATTGAAGGTATGAAAACTGTAAGAACTGCCTCAGCAGTATGTTGGGTAATGCTGCTGTGTATTCAATGCAGAGACTCTCCGTGTCAGTCAGTGTTAATAGAACAAACCTCGCTGTCTGCTCATCCAGAGTTTTAGAGTCAGCTGTCTTTTAGAGCTCACAGTCTGAAGAGTGATGATTATCTTTACCTATTAACTCACTTCATGGGATAAAGTGAGTGAGTTGATTGAGTCCTTGTGCTGAAATCGTCAAAGAGCTTTTTTAATTTTATGGTTTAGCTTTACAGATTTGAGAGGAAGTTTATATAAAGCTTACTCTGATTATATGTTTACACATGGGATTTAAGATTTCAAGCTTTCTTCTCATCAACAAGCACCTTTAATTTATTATTTACACTTCCGATTAAATCTTGTCCTATGTGATCGGCTAACGTCCCTTTCTGATTCCCAGATAAGACCATTAAGTTGTGGAAGGTGAGTGAAAGAGATAAAAGGCCAGAGGGATACAACCTGAAGGATGAGGAGGGTCGCATCAAGGACCTCTCCACCGTCACCTCCCTACAGGTATCACCCATCTGTCCATGTCTCTATGTCTGTATCTGTGTGTCTGTATCTGTGTGCCTGTGTGTCTGTATCTGTGTGTCTGTATCTGTGTGTCTGTATCTGTGTGTCTGTCTGTGTGTCTGTATCTGTGTGTCTGTGTGTGTGTGTGTCTGTATCTGTCTGTCTGTGTGTCTGTATCTGTGTGTCTGTCTGTGTGTCTGTGTGTGTGTGTGTCTGTAGCTGTGTGTCTGTCTGTGTGTCTGTGTGTGTGTGTGTCTGTATCTGTGTGTCTGTAGCTGTGTGTCTGTATCTGTGTGTCTGTGTGTGTGTCTGTGTCTGTGTGTCTGTATCTGTGTGTCTGTCTGTGTGTCTGTCTGTGTGTCTGTTGTGTGTCTGTGTGTGTCTGTATCTGTGTGTCTGTGTGTGTGTGTGTCTGTCTGTCTGTGTGTCTGTTCTGTGTGTCTGTCTGTCTGTCTGTCTGTCTGTCTGTGTGTCTGTAGCTGTGTGTCTGTATATGTGTGTCTATCTGTGTGTCTGTATATGTGTGTCTGTGTGTCTGTCTGTGTGTCTGTCTGTGTGTCTGTATCTGTATGTCTGTGTGTGTATCTGTCTGTGTGTCTGTGTGTGTATCTGTCTGTGTGTCTGTATCTGTGTGTCTGTATCTGTGTGTCTGTAGCTGTGTGTCTGTACTGTGTGTCTGTATCTGTGTGTCTGTAGCTGTGTGTCTGTAGCTGTGTGTCTGTAGCTGTGTGTCTGTCTGTGTGTCTGTGTACTGTGTGTCTGTCTGTGTGTCTGTAGCTGTGTGTCTGTCTGTGTGTCTGTAGCTGTGTGTCTGTAGCTGTGTGTCTGTAGCTGTGTGTCTGTGTGTGTGTCTGTCTGTGTGTGTGTCTGTGTGTCTGTATCTGTGTGTCTGTCTGTCTGTGTGTCTGTAGCTGTGTGTCTGTATCTGTGTGTCTGTGTGTGTGTCTGTCTGTGTGTGTGTCTGTATCTGTGTGTCTGTGTGTTTGTCTGTCTGTGTGTCTGTCTGTCTGTGTGTCTGTAGCTGTGTGTCTGTCTGTGTTTCTGTATCTGTGTGTGTGTCTGTCTGTGTGTCTGTCTCTCTGTGTGTGTGTCTGTCTGTGTGTCTGTAGCTGTGTGTCTGTCTGTGTGTCTGTACTGTGTGTCTGTCTGTGTGTCTGTCTGTGTGTCTGTACTGTGTGTCTGTAGCTGTGTGTCTGTCTGTGTGTCTGTAGCTGTGTGTCTGTATCTGTGTGTCTGTATCTGTGTGTCTGTATCTGTGTGTCTGTATATGTGTGTCTATCTGTGTGTCTGTGTGTCTATCTGTGTGTCTGTATATGTGTGTCTGTGTCTGTGTGTCTGTAGCTGTGTGTCTGTAGCTGTGTGTCTGTCTGTGTGTCTGTGTGTCTGTCTGTGTGTGCTTCCTGTAGTCTGTCTCTTCAAGAGACTAAAACATTTATAAATGCAGCAGGTTGTGTGGCATAACTGGGTCAGTGGGTGCAGATGTGTTTCCACATGCAAAATTGGGTCACTGGCACAATGCTACATGTGTATGTACATGAGTGTGTGAGGGAGGAGAAACCAGATGTAGTGGGAAAGCAAGCATCTGTACCAAGGCTGCAACTAAATGTTATTAACATAATTGATCAATCATTTAATCGATTATTGGATTATAAAATGTTATAGATACAGTTAAATGTGTGTCATTCAAAAAATCCAAAGATATTCAGTTAATATGATTTAAAACAGAGAAATTCAGAAATGATCCCCTATTTGAAAGGCTGAAGGCAACATTTTCTGCCATTTCTACTACTCAAGCCATTATTTCATTATCAAAATACTGGGATTATTTGACGATTGACTGACCAGCAGATCAGTTGACTGATGCTTGATTCATTTGTAGCGTTGAATTTCTTCTTGGCATAATGCATGTGTAGTATGTCCTTCTTTGTGAAGGTCTCAGAAAAGGTATGTGTTTGGTGCTCCCGCTGGGCAGTATGCAAATAGGCACACACTTAAACTGTGTATGTGTATGTGAATCATGTATCAACAAAGAAATAGTGCTTTTATTGCAAATGCCAAGTTATTAAAATGCAAATGAGCTATAACTCATGCTGAATTGGCTCTTGATCTTGCTATCAAGGAGCACGTTTGGGTTCAACCAATAATGTATTAGCAATGTCAAAGGAAGTGAGGCATTAAATATTCATTCATGATACATGAAGTTATTGAAATGTAATCTCCTGTCTCTGACCATCTTTCTTCTCCTAATCAGTTGCAATGGAAGCTAAACTGCTTCCTCTTTCTGTCCTTTAAGGTGCCGGTGTTGATGCCGATGGACCTGATGGTGGAGGTGAGTCCGCGGCGAGTGTTTGCCAATGCCCACACCTACCACGTCAACTCCATCTCCGTCAACTCCGACTATCAGACCTACATGTCAGCTGACGACCTGAGGATCAACCTCTGGCATCTGGACATCACCGACCGCAGCTTCAGTATCCTTTGCGGGTTTTGATATGTATTCATAGGGAGGAGGAGAGAAGACATACATCTTCACACACAGACACAAACACACATAAAAGCAGGAATGGATTTAATAAAGTACAACGACACAGATAATTAATGCATACATTGACACAAAAATGCTTGTACATGCTCCATGCTCAATAATCAATCCTGCCCCACACACACACACACACACACACACACACACACACACACACACACACACACACACACACACACACACACACACACACACACACACACACACACACTTACAACAAACTCCTACATCGCAAATCCCACTTTGCTGTCTAAGGAAATGCACAAAGACACACAGCGTGGGGGGAGGGGAATATTATTCTTGAGGATTGAAAATGTAGTTTAATGAATAATTCAAAAGCTGCATAAATATTTCAGCCTCTTTCTGAGTTGTAATCCAGCTCAATGGGAAACAGTGCAGTCACATCCATGACCCAGACCGGATTTATGATATTACAATTTATCTGAATATGGAATTACTTTTCTCCCCACAATCCCCCCAAGATACATTTAAATTGGTTTGCTTTATTTCCTCTGTAAATTCCTCACATTGTTATTGTTTGGTTTACATTAACATACATTTGTGGGGTTTTTCGTATGTAGATTATGGACCTGTGTAGGTGACCACATGAATGAATACTATCTAATTATTAGGTGAATAAAATACATGAAAGATACGTTGATGTACAAACTGTATGGTTGACTGGAGCCCGTAATAACGTTGAGGCTAAAACAAACCACCGGCTGTGGGAGGTTGACTGTCTCTGTTGTCTTCCTAAATGACGCTTTCTCTCAGACATTGTGGACATCAAGCCAGCCAACATGGAGGACCTGACGGAGGTGATCACAGCGGCTGAGTTTCACCCCCACCACTGTAACCTGTTTGTCTACAGCAGCAGCAAAGGCACCCTGCGCCTCTGTGACATGAGAGAGGCAGCGCTGTGCGACAAACACTCCAAATGTGAGTAAACCTGTGGACAGCTAACATGAAGACAATGCATTGTGTTTGTTTTTAGTCTATAGCCTATCGCAGGAGGGATCATTAAAGGGGCAGCTCACCCCAAGATAAAAAAAACACCCTTTGCCTTTTTATCTGTAGTGCTTTTAGCATTAAAGGTCACCTATTATGCAAAATCCACTTTTTCATGTCTTTTACATACTGTATAACTATGTGTCCCGTCTGTGTAAAGAGATTCTGAAAGTTTCAGGAAAAAAGATTCACTCACTTTTTGTCCTGATCCATTTATATAAAAAACCTGTCTGACAATGAGCTGATCAGATTTTGGCTACCTTATGATGTCATAACAATTTTTTGGGTTGTGTAACCATTAGCCAATAACCAACCAATTTAACCCCGCCCACCTTATCACCTGAATATCCTCCTAGAGAACCATTGTGTTCTTCTTAACCAAAAATCTCTCATGCCCCTTTCACACCACCGCGGTTCCCGGGCTGGTTCGGAGCTAGAGCCTGATAAGCACCGTTTTTTCCTTTTCACACCGCAGCGGAGCCGGCTCTTTTCAGACGTTTTGTTTTGTATCATAGCAGCTATCGGATGGAATCAATACATGGGCTGCACAGGTTGTCATGTCCGACTATCACAAGTAGAATCATAATGAAAAATACGCCGGTATAATGTGCCTATAGAAAATGGCTTATGCCACAATAGGATAGCAACAAGTAGTCAAGATAGTCAGTTTAGCTTCGGTTGCTATGCTAACATCACCCATTTTATACAGAGAAACTTTCATAACAGTTGTGATGCCAAACAGCGGGCGGTAATCCCGCTGAAACACATTAATAAACAATGAACCACGGCACTCTGGAGAAAAGTATAAGTTTGGAGAAGTAGTTATTTAATTTAATCTGACTTCGTATGATTAAAAGTAACCCATTGTTGTTGTTGTGAGCGCCGTTGGGGAGAAAATGAGCGACGTAAACGATGAAGACATATCTTAATCCTGAAAGAAGTTTGATTTCCTAACCATTGAGGAGCCAAGTATGTCCCGTTTGGAAAATTCGTTCCACATTTAATATTCCTTTCCAAAGCATGTCTTTTAAAGGTGGGGTAGGTAATTTTGGAGAAACCAGCTCGAGTGCGCTAGAATTTGAAAATACATAGCCGGAAAAAATCTGCCACTTCCTTCAGACTTCCTTACAGAGCCCCTCCTCCAACACACACGAACGCGCACATGACCAATGAGGGCACGAGATAAGTTTGTGCACAGATGGAAGGCTGACAGGCAGGTAGGCCATCCAGTTATTTCAGCCGGGCCGGCTAGAATGATTGGTCGTGCTTTTTAAAGCGCCACGGCTTCCACAGATGACATTTTTCTTATGGATTTTTTGTCAAAGCACTTCAGATATTCATTGCTATCGGGATGTTAAGAGCATTCCATGGAATATAACAAAAAGTGTTTCACGAGCCGGTTTCTCAAACTTACCTACCCCACCTTTAATATAGAACAGGGTTAGTGATCCCATACATCTGCTGTCCTTAAAGGACACCAACTCAATTCATGGCACATTCTCATACTTTAGATTTATGGTTTCCCAACTTTCTTTTCTTCTTTTTGTGTCCTTCCAAGTTGAAATGACCAGTATGCCTTGTGTTTCACAGCTCTGACCAGTATGAGTCACTAGAGCAGAAAACACTGCAAATTGTGTTCCACACCGAGCAGCAAGGGATTCATTTTCCTTGTTATATTCAATAGCCTGTATTTACCAGGTGCTTTGTCAAATATATCTTATTGTTCCCTTCAAAATGTGCTGATGTTTGCACACAGAAGCATTTATAACATAAATCAACACAAACCTCAACATGTAAACCCATCCAAGATATGTATTTACCTTTGTACATGATAAAAACAAAGATAGCATCCTCAGGGTTTAACAGCACTCCCCCTCCTCTCCCTCTCCCTCTCTCCCTCTCTCCCCCCCTCTCCAGTGTTTGAGGAGCCCGAGGACCCCAGCGCCCGCTCCTTCTTTTCAGAGATCATCTCCTCCGTGTCGGACGTGAAGTTCAGCCACAGCGGTCGCTACCTGCTCACCAGAGACTACCTGACTGCCAAAGTCTGGGACCTCAACATGGAGAGCAAGCCCCTGGAGACATACCAGGTGTGTGTGGGACCGCATGTGAAAAATGAGGTTAAAATAAACAAAACAGGAGAATTCATATATCATCTATAGGCATAGGCATAGCTGCTATAACAAGAACCCTTCTGGCAGGGAGCAAAATGACTCTGAGCTAGGTGAACTGATCGGTAGTCAAGGAGGCATTTACACATTCTTTTTTTTGGATCTACTCATCCGTTGACACACTCCACTGTATTGTTTGCTTCATCAGCTGAGTGGTCAAATTCAATGATGCTTTATAACCCTGCCGTTCTCATTTTCTACTCCTTCATGCCACAAAGTCCCGCTTACTCACTAAACCACATCCGCAAATTAAAACTTACATAAAATGACACTCATGTGAGAACAAGCAAACCAATGGCACACCCTGTTGATATACAAATATATTAAATTACGTTTGAAGCCTTTGTGTGTACCATAAATACATTTCATATTTCATTGTAATTCAAATGTTCTTACTTTTCTGTAATAACATTTAATACACCAGATACAATCCAATGCAAAACACAAGATGAAGACCGATCTTTTGGCTTCATGTTGTGCATCACTCCTAGATTAAGGAGATTAAGAAGTGCTCTATCCAAACAGTATTGAATATGTTTCTGGGTCTTGTAGTAGTAAGGACACTATGTTGGTTTTTACTTTCATTGGTGCAGATCTTTAAATCGTATACAACAAAGTTCAGATGTTTGTTGTGAGGGGGATTTTTCTTCAGTTCTGTCCTGTGCTTCTTCTAATATACTCTTTGCAGAACCGTTCTTTAAAACGTTCACTTCCTTCTCACTTCAGTGTTTTTGACCGACAAGGTCACTAACTGTCCCTTTACTGAAAACATTGTCATCCTGGAAATGTGAACAAATCGTCCCAAAAATGAATCCATGGGAAGACTTTCAGAATCACAGTGCTTGCTGATGATTAGATTTTTCCAAAACCTTTTAAGGATAATTGGATTCATTACGAGCCAGATAATTCACTTCAGATTCTTGTCAGTGCATCACCAGGAAGAAGCCTGGCTGTGCGCAACGTTTTTAACTTTGGCCATAATCTGTTGATGCATCAGATAATGTGAGTTTGGCAGATAAATACATGCTAAAAAACACTCAATTATCATTAGATAAATAGGGTTGAAGTGGCCTTGACATGCTGTTGAAAATGTAAACTTTGAAAAAAAGTAATAAGCTGTTAAAATACTTTTTCTTTCTTTTTTGCCTGTTATCTCTCTCACATTCACACTAAATGAATCTAACCTTTGACTCTGAAGTGCTTACAATAGGCAGCAACAGCTTCTATAAGGCATTCATGTGCAGAAGAAGTATCTATCAACTATTTTTTTCAGCGTGTGTTTAGTATTGTGTGTGTGTGTGTGTGTGTGTGTGTGTGTGTGTGTGTGTGTGTGTGTGTGTGTGTGTGTGTGTGTGTGTGTGTGTGTGTGTGTGTGTGTGTGTGTGTGTGTGTGGCTGCTTGACTTGTGAGGGCCAGTCCGGAGTGGGAGGCCAAGACGCACTGGAGCTATTTATAGTCTGCCAGAGCCTCCACTCATATAGTGAAACGGGAAGAAGGGATGCCTTACACAGCGGCCGACACCTAGATCTGCAATGCAGCACGGAGATGGAGGAAGAG